>NC_134831.1:174565921-174708475 GCF_004210375.1 Tachypleus tridentatus
TGATAATGTACACTTTACACCTTTCCATTTCTTGTATTAAAAAAAATTATACTTACACCTTCCATTTCTGTTCTATTAAGAAAGTATACTTTACACCTTCCACCCTCCTTCTATTGATAATGTATACTTTACACCTTTTTTCCTGTTCATATATATATACTTTACAACTTTCCATCACCTTTTCTATAAATAAAGTATACTTTACAATTTCTATTTCCTCCTATTGATAACGCATACTTTATAACCTTCCATCACCTTCTATTGATAAACTGTACTTTACACCTTCCATTTCCTTCTATTGATAACGAATACTTTACACCTTTCATTTCCTTCTATTGATAAAGTGTACTTTACACCTTTCGTCTCCTTCTATTGATAATGTATAATTTACACCTTCCATTTCCTTCTTTTGATAATGCATAATTTACACTTTCAATCAATAAAGTATACTTTACACCTGACATCTTGTATTGATAATGTATACTTTACACCTTCCATCTCCTTTCTATTGATAATGTATACTTTTACACCTTCCATCTCCTTTCTATTGATAATGTATACTTACACCTTCCATCTCCTTCTATTGATAATGTATACTTTACACCTTCCATCTCCTTCTATTGATAATGTATACTTTACACCTTTCATCTCTCTATTGATAATGTATACTTTACACCTTCCATCTCCTTCTATTGATAATGTATATTTTACACCTTCCATCTCCTTCTATTAATAGATAATGATATACTTTACACCTTCCATCTCCTTCTCTATTAATGTATACTTTACACCTTTCCATCTCCTTCTATTAATAATGTATACTTTACACCTTCCATTTCCTTCTATTGATAATGTATACTTTTACACCTTCCATCTCTTCTATTGATAATGTATACTTTACACCTTCCATCTCTTTCTATTAATAGTATACTTTATTGATAATGTATACTTTACACCTTCCATCTCCTTCTATTGATAATGTATACTTACACCTTCCATCTCTTCTATTAATAATGTATACTTTTACACCTTCCATCTCCTTCTATTAATAATGTATATTTTACACCTTCCATCTCCTTCTATTGATAATGTATACTTTACACCTTCCATCTCCTTCTATTAATAATGTATACTTTACACCTTCCATCTCCTTCTATTGATAATGTATACTTTACACCTTCCATCTCCTTCTATTGATAATGTATACTTTACACCTTCCATCTCCTTCTATTGATAATGTATACTTTACACCTTCCATCTCCTTCTATTGATAATGTATACTTTACACCTTCCATCTCCTTCTATTGATAATGTATACTTTACACCTTCCATCTCCTTCTATTGATAATGTATACTTTACACCTTACATCTTCTATTGATAATGTATACTTTATACCTTCCATTTTCTTCTATTGATAATGTATACTTTACACCTTCCATCTCCTTCTATTGATAATGTATACTTTACACCTTCCATCTCCTTCTATTGATAATGTATACTTTACACCTTCCATCTCCTTCTATTGATAATGTATACTTTACACCTTCCATCTCCTTCTATTGATAATGTATACTTTACACCTTCCATCTCCTTCTATTGATAATGTATACTTTACACCTTCCATCTTTACACCTTCTATTGATAATGTATACTTTACACCTTCCATCTCCTTCTATTGATAATGTATACTTTACACCTTCCATCTCCTATTGATAATGTATACTTTACACCTTCCATCTCCTTCTATTGATAATGTATACTTTACACCTTCCATCTCCTTCTATTGATAATGTATACTTTACACCTTCCATCTCCTTTCTATTGATAATGTATACTTTTACACCTTCCATCTCCTTTTCTATTGATAATGTATACTTTACACCTTTCCATCTTCTTTCTATTGATAATGTATACTTTACACCTTCCATTCTCCCTTCTATTGATAATGTATACTTTACACCTTCCATTTCTTCTTATTGATAATGTATACTTTACACCTTCCATCTCCTTCTATTGATAATGTATACTTTACACCTTCCATCTCCTTCTATTGATAATGTATACTTTACACCTTCCATCTCCTTCTATTGATAATGTATACTTTACACCTTCCATCTCCTTCTATTGATAATGTATACTTTACACCTTCCATCTCCTTCTATTGATAATGTATACTTTACACCTTCCATCTCCTTCTATTGATAATGTATACTTTTACACCTTCCATCTCCTTCTATTGATAATGTATACTTTACACCTTCCATCTCCTTCTATTGATAATGTATACTTTACACCTTCCATCTCCTTCTATTGATAATGTATACTTTACACCTTCCATCTCCTTCTATTGATAATGTATACTTTACACCTTCCATCTCCTTCTATTGATAATGTATACTTTACACCTTCCATCTCCTTCTATTGATAATGTATACTTTACACCTTCCATCTCCTTTCTTGATATTGATTGATAATGTATACTTTACACCTTCCATCTCCTTCTATTGATAATGTATACTTTACACCTTCCATCTCCTTTCTATTGATAATGTATACTTTACACCTTCCATCTCCTTCTATTGATAATGTATACTTTACACCTTCCATCTCCTTCTATTGATAATGTATACTTTACACCTTCCATCTCCTTCTATTGATAATGTATACTTTACACCTTCCATCTCCTTCTATTGATAATGTATACTTTACACCTTCCATCTCCTTCTATTGATAATGTATACTTTACACCTTCCATCTCCTTCTATTGATAATGTATACTTTACACCTTCCATCTCCTTCTATTGATAATGTATACTTTACACCTTCCATCTCCTTTCTATTGATAATGTATACTTTACACCTTCCATCTCCTTCTATTGATAATGTATACTTTACACCTTCCATCTCCTTCTATTGATAATGTATACTTTACACCTTCCATCTCCTTCTATTGATAATGTATACTTTACACCTTCCATCTCCTTCTATTGATAATGTATACTTTACACCTTCCATCTCCTTCTATTGATAATGTATACTTTACACCTTCCATCTCCTTCTATTGATAATGTATACTTTACACCTTCCATCTCCTATTGATAATGTATACTTTACACCTTCCATCTCCTTCTATTGATAATGTATACTTTACACCTTCCATCTCCTTCTATTGATAATGTATACTTTACACCTTCCATCTCTTCTATTGATAATGTATACTTTACACCTATTCTATTGATAATGTATACTTTACACCTTCCATCTCCTTCTATTGATAATGTATACTTTACACCTTCCATCTCCTTTCTATTGATAATGTATACTTTACACCTTCCATCTCCTTCTATTGATAATGTATACTTTACACCTTCCATCTCCTTCTATTGATAATGTATACTTTACACCTTCCATCTCCTTTCTATTGATAATGTATACTTTACACCTTCCATCTCCTTCTATTGATAATGTATACTTTACACCTTCCATCTCCTTCTATTGATAATGTATACTTTACACCTTCCATCTCCTTCTATTGATAATGTATACATTTGCACCTTCCATCTCCTTCTATTGATAATGTATACTTTACACCTTCCATCTCCTTCTATTGATAATGTATACTTTACACCTTCCATCTCCTTCTATTGATAATGTATACTTTACACCTTCCATCTCCTTCTATTGATAATGTATACTTTACACCTTCCATCTCCTTCTATTGATAATGTATACTTTACACCTTCCATCTCCTTCTATTGATAATGTATACTTTACACCTTCCATCTCCTTCTATTGATAATGTATACTTTACACCTTCCATCTCCTTCTATTGATAATGTATACTTTACACCTTCCATCTCCTTCTATTGATAATGTATACTTTACACCTTCCATCTCTTTCTATTGATAATGTATACTTTACACCTTCCATCTCCTTCTATTGATAATGTATACTTTACACCTTCCATCTCCTTCTATTGATAATGTATACTTTACACCTTCCATCTCCTTCTATTGATAATGTATACTTTACACCTTCCATCTCCTTCTATTGA
The DNA here is from genome assembly GCF_004210375.1 of Tachypleus tridentatus. Classification (NCBI taxonomy): domain Eukaryota; kingdom Metazoa; phylum Arthropoda; class Merostomata; order Xiphosura; family Limulidae; genus Tachypleus; species Tachypleus tridentatus. The sequence goes on from NC_134831.1 coordinate 174,569,978, forward strand.
TAATGTATACTTTACACCTTCCATCTCCTTCTATTGATAATGTATACTTTACACCTTCCATCTCCTTCTATTGATAATGTATACTTTACACCTTCCATCTCCTTCTATTGATAATGTATACTTTACACCTTCCATCTCCTTTCTATTGATAATGTATACTTTACACCTTCCATCTCCTTCTATTGATAATGTATACTTTACACCTTCCATCTCCTTCTATTGATAATGTATACTTTACACCTTCCATCTCCTTCTATTGATAATGTATACTTTACACCTTCCATCTCCTTCTATTGATAATGTATACTTTACACCTTCCATCTCCTTCTATTGATAATGTATACTTTACACCTTCCATCTCCTTCTATTGATAATGTATACTTTACACCTTCCATCTCCTTCTATTGATAATGTATACTTTACACCTTCCATCTCCTTCTATTGATAATGTATACTTTACACCTTCCATCTCCTTTCTATTGATAATGTATACTTTACACCTTCCATCTCCTTCTATTGATAATGTATACTTTACACCTTCCATCTCCTTCTATTGATAATGTATACTTTACACCTTCCATCTCCTTCTATTGATAATGTATACTTTACACCTTCCATCTCCTTTATTGATAATGTATACTTTACACCTTCCATCTCCTTCTATTGATAATGTATACTTTACACCTTCCATCTCCTTCTATTGATAATGTATACTTTACACCTTCCATCTCCTTCTATTGATAATGTATACTTTACACCTTCCATCTCCTTCTATTGATAATGTATACTTTACACCTTCCATCTCCTTCTATTGATAATGTATACTTTACACCTTCCATCTCCTCTCTATTGATAATGTATACTTTACACCTTCCATCTCCTTCTATTGATAATGTATACTTTACACCTTCCATCTCCTTCTATTGATAATGTATACTTTACACCTTCCATCTCCTTCTATTGATAATGTATACTTTACACCTTCCATCTCCTTCTATTGATAATGTATACTTTACACCTTCCATCTCCTTCTATTGATAATGTATACTTTACACCTTCCATTCCTTCTATTGATAATGTATACTTTACACCTTCCATCTCCTTCTATTGATAATGTATACTTTACACCTTCCATCTCCTTCTATTGATAATGTATACTTTACACCTTCCATCTCCTTTCTATTGATAATGTATACTTTACACCTTCCATCTCCTTCTATTGATAATGTATACTTTACACCTTCCATCTCACCTTCCATCTCTATTGATAATGTATACTTTACACCTTCCATTCTTCTTATTGATAATGTATACTTTACACCTTCCATCTCTTCTATTGATAATGTATACTTTTCACCTTCATTGATAATGTATACTTTACACCTTCCATCTCCTTCTATTGATAATGTATACTTTACACCTTCCATCTCCTTCTATTGATAATGTATACTTTTACACCTTCCATCTCCTTCTATTGATAATGTATAATTTACACCTTTCCATCTTCTTTTATTAATAATGTATACTTATACACTTTCCATCTCCTTCTTCTATTGATAATGTATACTTTACACCTTCCATCTCCTTCTATTGATAATGTATATTTTACACCTTCCATCTCTTTCTATTGATAATGTATACTTTACACCTTCCATCTCCTTCTATTGATAATGTATACTTTACACCTTCCATCTTCTATTGATAATGTATACTTTACACCTTCCATTCATAATGTATACCTTTACACCTTCCATCTCCTTCTTATGATAATGTATACTTTACACCTTCCATCTCTTCTATTGATAATGTATACTTTTACACTCCTTCCATCTTTCTATTGATTAATAGTATACTTTACACCTTCCATCTCCTATTGATAATGTATACTTTACACCTTTTCATCTCATTTCTATTAATAAAGTATACTTTTAACCTTCCATCTCCTTCTATTGATAATGCATACTTTAATCTTTCCATCTCCATCTTTTGATAATGTATAATTTACACCTTACATCTCTTCCATCAATAAAGTATACTTTACACCTTCCATCATCTTCTGTTGATAATGTATACTTTATACCTTCCATTTTCTTTTCTATTGATAATGTATACTTTACACTTCTTCCATCTTCTTCTATTGATAATGTATACTTTACACCTTCCATCTCCTTCTATTGATAATGTATACTTTTACACCTTCCATCTCCTTTCTATTAATAGTATATTTTACACTTTTCCACTTGATAATGTATAATTTACACCTTCCATCTTTCTATTGATAATGTATACTTTACACCTTCCATCTCCTTCTATTAATAATGTATATTTTACACCTTCCATTTCCTTCTATTGATAATGTATACTTTAAAACCTTCCATCTCTTCTAATGTATACTTTACACCTTCCATTGATAATGTATACTTTACACCTTCCATTTATAATATATACTTTACACCTTCCATCTCCTTCTTATTAATAATGTATACTTTACACCTTCCATCTCCTTCTATTGATAACCCATACTTTACACCTTCCATCTCCTTTATTAATAATGTATATTTTACACCTTTCATCTCTCTATTAATAAAAGTGTACTTTTACACCTTTCATCTCCTTCTATTGATAATGTATAATTTACACCTTTCCATCTCCTTCTATTGATAATGTATACTTTATACCCCTTTCCATCTCCTTCTATTAATAATGTATATTTTACACCTTCCATCTCCTTCTTATTGATAATGTATACTCTTTACATCTTCCATTTCTTTTCTATTGATAATGTATACTTTACACCTTCCTTCTTCTATTGATAATGTATACTTTACACTTTTCCATCTCCTTCTCTATTGATAATAATACTTTACACCTTCCATCTCCTTCTATTAATAAAGTATAATTTTACACCTTTCCATCTCCTTCTATTGATAATGTATACTTTACACCTTTCATCTCCTTCTATTGATAATGTATACTTTTACACCTTCCATCTTTTCTCTATTGATAATGTATACTTTACACCTTCCATCTCCTTCTATTGATAATGTATACTTAATCCTTCCATCTTCTTCTATTGATATACATCACGTATACTTTACACCTTCCATCTTCCTTCTATTGATAATGTATACTTTACACCTTCCATCTTCTTATTAATAATGTATACTTTACACTACCTTCCATCTCCTTCTATTGATAATGTATACTTTACACCTTTCATCTCCTTCTATTAATAGTGTACTTTACACCTTTCATCTCCTTCTATTGATAATGTATAATTTACACCTTCCATTTCCTTCTTTTGATAATGCATACTTTACACCTTCCATCTTCTTATTTTGATAATGTATAATTTACACCTTCCATCTCCTTTCTATTGATAATGTATTGTTTACACCTTCCATCTCCTCTATTGATAATGTATACTTTACACCTTCCATCTCTTCTATTGATAATCGTATATATTATATCTCTTCCTTATCCTTCTATTGATAATGTATACTTTACACCTTCCATTCATAATGTATACTTTACACCTTCCATCTCCTTCTATTAATAGTATACTTTACACCTTCCATCTCCTATTGATAACGCATACTTTACACCTTCCATCTCCTATTAATAACGTATACTTTACACCTTTCATCTCTCTATTGATAATGTATAATTTACACTTTCCATCTCCTCTATTGATAATGTATACTTTACACCTTCCATCTCCTTCTATTGATAATGTATACTTTACACCTTCCTTTTCTTCTTTTATAATAATGTATACTTTTACATCTTCCATCTCCTCTATTGATAATGTATACTTTACACCTTCCATCTTCCTTCTATTGATAATGTATACTTACACCTTCCATCTCCTTTTATTGATAATGTATACTCTTTACACCTTCCATCTCCTCTCTATTGATAATGTATACTTTTACACCTTCCATCTCCTTCCATTAATAATGTATATTTTTACACCTTCCATCTCCTTCTATTGATAATGTATACTTTACACCTTCCATCTTCTTCTATTGATAATGTATACCTTACACCTTCCATCTCCTTCTATTGATAATGTATACTTTACACCTTCCATCTCCTTCTATTGATAATGTATACTTTACACCTTTCCATCTCCTCTCTATTGATAATGTATACTTTTACACCTTCCATCTTCTTTCTATTGATAATGTATACTTTACACCTTCCATCTCCTTCTATTGATAATGTATACTTTACACCTTCCATCTCCTTCTATTGATAATGTATACTTTACACCTTCCATCTCTTCTATTAATAATGTATACTTTACACCTTCCATCTCCTTCTATTGATAATGTATACTTTACACCTTCCATTCTTCTTATTAATAATGTATACTTTACACCTTCCATCTCCTATTGATAATGTATAATTTACACCTTCCATCTTCTTTCTTGATAATGTATACTTTACACCTTCCATTCTTCTTCTATTGATAATGTATACTTTACACCTTCCATCTCCTTTCTATTGATAATGTATACTTTACACCTTCCATCTCCTTCTATTGATAATGTATACTTTACACCTTCCATCTCCTTCTATTAATAATGTATATTTTACACCTTTCCATCTGATTCATGTATACTGTACACTTTAACCTTCTCTATGATAGTATACTTTACACCTTCCATCTCCTTCCATTGATAATGTATACTTTACACCTTCCATTGATAATGTATACTTTACACCTTCCATTCATAATGTATACTTTACACCTTCCATCTCCTTCTATTAATAGTATACTTTACACCTTCCATCTCCTATTGATAATGTATACTCTTTACACCTTCCATCTCCTTCTATTGATAATGTATACTTTACACCTTTCCATCTCTTCTATTAATATGTATATTTTACACCTTCCATCTCCTTCTATTGATAATGTATAATTTACACCTTCCATCTCCTTCTATTAATAGTATACTTTACACCTTCCATCTCCTTCTATTAATAAAGTATACTTTACACCTTCCATCTCCTTCTATTGATAATGTATATTTTACACCTTCCATCTCCTTCTATTGATAATGTATACTTTACACCTTCCTTCCATCTCCTTCTATTGATAATGTATACTTTACACCTTCCATCTCCTTCTATTGATAATGTATACTTTACACCTTCCATCTCCTTCTATTGATAATGTATATTTTACACCTTCCATCTCCTTCTATTGATAATGTATACTTTACACCTTCCATCTTCTTTCTATTGATAATGTATACTTTACACCTTCCATCTCCTTCTATTGATAATGTATACTTTACACCTTCCATCTCCTTCTATTAATAATGTATACTTTACACCTTCCATCTCCTTCTATGGATAATGTATACTTTACACCTTCCATCTCCTTCTATTAATAATGTATACTTTACTACTTCCATCTCATTTCTATTAATAATGTATACTTTACACCTTCCATCTCCTTTCTATTAATAATATACTTTACACCTTCCATCTTCTTCTATTGATAATGTATACTTTACACCTTCCATCTCCTTCTATTGATAATGTATACTTTACACCTTCCATCTCCTTCTTTTGATAATGTATAATTTACACCTTCCATCTCCTTCTATTGATAATGTATTGTTTACACCTTCCATCTCCTGTTGATAATGTATTGTTTACACCTTCCATCTCCTGTTGATAATGTATTCTTTACACCTTCCATCTCCTTCTATTGATAATGTATACTTTACACCTTCCATTTCCTTCTATTGATAATGTATACTTTAAACCTTCCATTGATAATGTATACTTTACACCTTCCATTCATAATGTATACTTTACACCTTCCATCTCCTTCTATTAATAGTATACTTTACACCTTCCATCTCTTCCATTCATAATGTATACTTTACACCTTCCATCTCCTTCTATTAATAGTATACTTTACACCTTCCATCTCCTATTGATAATGCATACTTTACACCTTTCATCTCCTATTGATAAAGTATACTTTACACCTTTCATCTCCTTCTATTGATAATGTATAATTTACACCTTCCATTTCCTTCTTTTGATAATGCATACTTTACACCTTCCATCTCCTCTATTGATAATGTATACTTTACACCTTCCATTTCCTATTGATAATGTATAATTTACACCTTCCATCTCCTTCTTTTAATGTATACTTACACCTTCCATCTCCTTCTATTGATAATGTATACTTTACACCTTCCATCTCCTTCTATTGATAATGTATACTTACACCTTCTATCTCTTCTATTGATAATGTATACTTTACACCTTCCATTTCCTTCTTCTATTGATAATGTATACTTTACACCTTCCATCTCCTTCTATTGATAATGTATACTTTACACCTTCCATCTCCTTCTATTGATAATGTATACTTTACACCTTCCATCTCCTTCTATTGATAATGTATACTTTTCACCTTCCATTGATAATGTATACTTTACACCTTTCATTCATAATGTATACTTTACACCTTCCATCTCCTTCTATTGATAATGTATACTTTACACCTTCCATCTCCTTCTATTGATAATGTATACTTTACACCTTCCATCTCCTTCTATTGATAATGTATACTTTACACCTTCCATTTCCTTCTATTGATAATGTATACTTTACACCTTCCATCTCCTATTGATAATGTATACTTACACCTTTCATCTCCTTCTATTATAAGTATACTTTACACCTTCCATCTCCTTCTATTGATAATGTATACTTTACACCTTTCCATTGATAATGTATACTTACACCTTTCATTCATAATGTATACTTTTACACCTTCCATCTCCTTTCTATTAATAATGTATACTTTACACCTTCCATCTCCTTCTATTGATAATGTATACTTTACACCTTCCATTTCCTTCTATTGATAATGTATACTTTACACCTTCCATCTCCTTCTATTGATAATGTATACTTTACACCTTCCATCTCCTTCTATTGATAATGTATTCTTTTCACCTTCCATCTCCTGTTGATAATGTATTCTTTACACCTTCCATCTCCTTTTGATAATGTATACTTTACACCTTCCATCTTCTTCTATTAATAATGTATACTTTACACCTTCCATCTCCTATTGATAATGTATACTTTACACCTTTCATCTCCTTCTATTAATAATGTATACTTTACACCTTCCATCTCCTTCTATTGATAATGTATACTTTACACCTTCCATCTTTTATTGATAATGTATACTTTACACCTTCCATTCTCCCATAAATTCTATTTTAATTTATCCATTGATAATGTATTTATATTCCATTTCCTTCTATTGATAATGTATACTTTACACCTTCCATTCATAATGTATACTTTACACCTTCCATCTCCTTCTATTAATAGTATACTTTACACCTTCCATCTCCTTGATTGATAACGCATACTTTACACCTTCCATCTCCTATTGATAATGCATACTTTACACCTTCCATCTGATCTCCTATTGATAATGCATACTTTACACCTTCCATTCATCTATTAATAAAGTGTACTTTACACCTTTCATCTCCTTCTATTGATAATGTATAATTTACACCTTCCATTTCCTTCTTTTGATAATGCATACTTTACACCTTCCATCAATAAAGTATACTTTACACCTGACATCTTCTATTGATAATGCATACTTTACACCTTTCATCTTCTTCTATTAATAAAGTGTACTTTACACCTTTCATCTCCTTCTATTGATAATGTATAATTTACACCTTCCATTTCCTTCTTTTGATAATGCATACTTTACACCTTCCATCTCCTTCTATTAATAATGTATACTTTACACCTTTCCATTGATAATGTATACTTACACCCATCTTCTGATAATGTATACTTTACACCTTCCATCTCCTTCTATTAATAATGTATACTTTACACCTTCCATCTGATTCTATTGATAATACTTTACACCTTCCATCTCCTTCTATTGATAATATACTTTTACACCTTCCATCTCCTTCTATTGATAATGTATACTTTACACCTTCCATCTCCTTCTATTGATAATGTATACTTTACACCTTCCATTTCCTTCTATTGATAATGTATACTTTACACCTTCCATCTCCTTCTATTAATAGTATATTTTACACCTTCCACTGATAATGTATAATTTACACCTTCCATCTCCTTCTATTAATAGTATACTTTACACCTTCCATCTCTTCTATTGATAATGTATACTTTACACCTTCCATCTCCTTCTATTGATAATGTATACTTTACACCTTCCATCTCCTTCTATTGATAATGTATACTTTACACCTTCCATCTCCTTTTATTGATAATGTATACTTTACACCTTCCATCTCTTCTCTATTAATAATGTATATTTTACACCTTTCCTTCTATTGATAATGTATACTTTACACCTTCCATCTCCTTCTATTGATAATGTATAATTTACACCTTCCATCTCCTTCTATTGATAATGTATACTTTACACCTTCCATCTCCTTCTATTGATAATGTATACTTTACACCTTCCATCTCCTTCTATTGATAATGTATACTTTACACCTTCCATCTTTCTATTGATAATGTATACTTTATTCCTTTTTCTATTCTCTTCTATTAATGTATACTTTACACCTTCCATTCTCTTTGATGATAAACTTTACCTTCCACTTTTCTAGATAAGTATACTTTTACCTTCTTCCTATTAATAGTATACTTTACACCTTTCATCTCCTTTTGATAATAGTATACTTTACACCTTCCATCTCCTTCTATTGATAATGTATACTTTACACCTTCCATTTCCTTCTATTGATAATGTATACTTTACACCTTCCATCTTCTTATATTGATAATGTATACTTTACACCTTCCATCTCCTTCTATTGATAATGTATACTTTACACCTTCCATCTCCCTCTATTGATAATGTATACTTTACACCTTCCATCTCCTTCTATTGATAATGTATACTTTACACCTTCCATCTCCTTCTATTGATAATGTATACTTTACACCTTCCATTCATAATGTATACTTTACACCTTCCATCTCCTTCTATTAATAGTATACTTTACACCTTCCATTGATAATGTATACTTTAAACATTCCATTGATAATGTATACTTTACACCTTCCATTCATAATGTATACTTTACACCTTCCATCTCCTTCTATTAATAGTATACTTTACACCTTCCATCTCCTATTGATAACGTATACTTTACACCTTCCATCTCCTTCTATTGATAATGTATACTTTACACCTTCCATCTCCAATTGATAATGCATACTTTACACCTTTCATCTCCTTCTATTGATAATGTACTTTACACCTTCCATCTCCTTTTCTTTTGATAATGTATACTTTACACCTTCCATCTTTTATTGATAATGTATACTTTACACCTTCCATCTCCTTTCATTGATAATGTATATTTTTACACCTTCCATCTCCTTCTATTGATAATGTATACTTTACACCTTCCATCTCCTTCTATTGATAATGTATACTTTACACCTTCCATCTCCTTCTATTAATAGTGTACTTTACACCTTTCATCTCCTTCTATTGATAATGTATAATTTACACCTTCCATTTCCTTCTTTTGATAATGCATACTTTACACCTTCCATCTCCTTATTTTGATAATGTATAATTTACACCTTCCATCTCCTTCTATTGATAATGTATTGTTTACACCTTCCATCTCCTGTTGATAATGTATTCTTTACACCTTCCATCTCCTATTGATAATGTATACTTTACACCTTCCATCTCCTTCTATTGATAATGTATACTTTACACCTTCCATCTCCTTCTATTGATAATGTATACTTTACACCTTTCATCTTCTATTGATAATGTATACTTTACACCTTCCATCTCCTTCTATTGATAATGTATACTTTACACCTTCCATCTCCTTCTTTTGATAATGTATACTTTACACCTTCCATCTCCTTCTATTGATAATGTATACTTTAAATCTTCCATTGATAATGTATACTCCTTCCATCTCCTATTGATAACGCATACTTTACACCTTCCATCTCCTTATTGATAATGTATACTTTACACCTTCCATCTTCTATTGATAATGTATACTTTACACCTTCCATCTCCTCTATTGATAATGTATACTTTACACCTTCCATCTCCTTCTATTGATAATGTATACTTTACACCTTCCATTTCCTTCTATTGATAATGTATACTTTACACCTTCCATCTCCTTATTGATAATGTATACTTTACACCTTCCATCTCCCTCATATTAATAATGTATACCCCATTATCCTTCCATTCTCTCTATTGATAATGCATACTTTACACCTTCCATCCTCCTTCATTGATAATGTATACTTTACACCTTCCATCTCCTTCTATTGATAATGTATACTTTACACCTTCCATTGATAATGTATACTTTACACCTTCCAAGTCCTTCTATTGATAATGTATACTTACACCTCCCTCTCTATTGATAATGTATACTTTACACCTTCCATCTCCTTCTATTGATAATGTATACTTTTACACCTTCCATCTCCTTCTATTAATAATGTATACTTTTCACCTTCCATCTCCTTCTATTGATAATGTATACTTTACACCTTCCATCTCTTTCTATTAATAAAGTATACTTTACACCTTCCATCTCCTTCTATTGATAATGTATACTTTACACCTTCTATCTCTCTCTTTTCTCTTCTCTTGTATAATGTATACTTTCCATCACCTTCCATTGATAATGTATACTTTACACCTTCCATCTTCTTCTATTAATAGTATACTTTACACCTTCCATCTCCTTCTATTGATAATGTATACTTTACACCTTCCATCTCCTTCTATTGATAATGTATACTTTACACCTTCCATCTCCTTCTATTGATAATGTATATTCTTTACACCTTCCATCTTTTCTATTGATAATGTATACTTTACACCTTCCATCTCCTATTGATAAAGTATACTTTACACCTTCCATCTCCTTCTATTGATAATGTATACTTTTACACCTTCTATTTCCTTCTATTGATAATGTATACTTTACACCTTCATTGATAATGTATTTTACACCTTCCATCTCTTCTATTAATAGTATACTTTACACCTTCCATCTCCTATTGATAACGCATACTTTACACCTTCCATCTCCTATTGATAACCCATACTTTACACCTTCCATCTCCTATTGATAATGCATACTTTACACCTTTCATCTATTAATAATGTATAATTTACACCTTTCCATCTCCTTCTATTGATAATGTATACTTACACCTTCCATCTTTCTCTCTTTATTGATAATGTATACTTTACACCTTCTTTCTCCATTCTATTGATAATGTATACTTTACACCTTACATCTTCTATTGATAATGTATACTTTACACCTTCCATTTTCTTCTATTGATAATGTATACTTTACACCTTCCATCTTCTTCTATTGATAATGTATACTTTACACCTTCCATCTCCTTCTATTGATAATGTATACTTTACACCTTCCATCTCCTTTCTATTGATAATGTATACTTTACACCTTTCATCTCCTTCTATTGATAATGTATACTTTACACCTTCCATCTCCTTCTATTGATAATGTATACTTTACACCTTCCATCTCCTTCTATTAATAATGTATACTTTACACCTTCCATCTTTTATTGATAATGTATAATTTACACCTTCCATCTTCTTTCTATTGATAATGTATACTTTACACCTTCCATCTCCTTCTATTAATAATGTATATTTTACACCTTCCATCTCCTATTGATAATGTATACTTTACACCTTCCATCTCCTTCTATTGATAATGTATACTTTACACCTTCCATCTCCTTCTATTGATAATGTATACTTTACACCTTCCATCTCCTTTTCTTGATTATGTATACTTTACACCTTCCATCTCCTTCTATTAATAAAGTATAATTTACACCTTTCCATCTTATTGATAATGTATACTTTACACCTTCCATCTCCTTCTATTGATATTGTATACTTTACACCTTCCATCTCCTTCTATTGATAATGTATATTTTACACCTTCCATCTCCTTCTATTGATTATGTATACTTTACACCTTCCATCTCCTTCTATTGATAATGTATACTTTACACCTTCCATCTCCTTCTATTGATAATGTATACTTTACACCTTCCATCTCCTTCTATTGATAATGTATACTTTACACCTTCCATCTCCTTCTATTGATAATGTATACTTTACACCTTCCATCTCCTTCTATTGATAATGTATACTTTACACCTTCCATCTCCTTCTATTGATAATGTATACTTTACACCTTCCATCTCCTTCTATTGATAATGTATACTTTACACCTTCCATCTCCTTCTATGGATAATGTATACTTTACACCTTCCATCTCCTATTGATAATGTATACTTTACACCTTCCATCTTCTTCTATTGATAATGTATACTTTACACCTTTCATCTCCTTCTATTAATAGTGTACTTTACACCTTTCATCTCCTTCTATTGATAATGTATACTTTACACCTTCCATCTCCTTCTATTGATAATGTATACTTTACACCTTCAATCAATAAAGTATACTTTACACCTGACATCTTCTATTGATAATGTATACTTTATACCTTCCACTTCTTTCTATTGATAATGTATTCTTTACACCTTCCATCTCCTGTTGATAATGTATACTTTACACCTTCCATCTCCTTCTATTGATAATGTATACTTTACACCTTCCATCTCCTTCTATTGATAATGTATACTTTACACCTTCCATCTCTTTATTGATAATGTATACTTTACACCTTCCATCTCCTTCTATTGATAATGTATACTTTAAACCTTCCATCTCTTCTTATTAATAATGTATACTTTACACCTTCCATCTGATAATGTATAATTTAAACATTCTTTCCATCTTTTCTATTAATAGTATACTTTACACCTTCCATCTCCTTCTATTAATAGTATATTTTACACCTTCCACTGATAATGTATAATTTACACCTTCCATCTCCTTCTATTAATAGTATACTTTACACCTTCCATCTCCTTCTATTAATAAAGTATACTTTACACCTTCCATTCTTCTATGATATATTTACACCTTCCATCTCCTATTGATAATGTATACTTTACACCTTCCATCTCCTTTATTGATAATGTATTTTACACCTTCCATTAATAATGTATACTTTTACACCTTTCATCTCCTTCTATTGATAATGTATAATTTACACCTTCCATTTCCTTCTTTTGATAATGCATACTTTACACCTTCCATCTCCTTCTATTGATAAAGTATACTTTACACCTTCCATCTCCTTCTATTGATAATGTATACTTTACACCTTCCATTTTCTTCTATTGATAATGTATACTTTACACCTTCCATCTCCTTCTATTGATAATGTATACTTTACACCTTCCATCTCCTTCTATTGATAATGTACACTTTACACCTTCCATCTCCTTCTATTGATAATGTATACTTTACACCTTCCATCTCCTTCTATTGATAATGTATACTTTACACCTTCCATTTCCTTCTATTGATAATGTATACTTACACCTTCCATCTCCTTCTATTGATAATGTATACTTTACACCTTCCATCTCCTTCTATTGATAATGTATACTTTACACCTTTCATCTCCTATTGATAATGTATACTTTACACCTTTCATCTCCTTCTATTGATAATGTATACTTTACACCTTCCATCTCCTTCTATTGATAATGTATACTTTACACCTTCCATCTCTTTCTTGATAATAATGTATACTTTACACCTTCCATCAATAATGTATACTTTACACCTTCCATCTTTCTATTGATAATGTATACTTTACACCTTCCATTTTCTTCTATTGATAATGTATATTTTACAATTTCCTATCATTCCTTCTATGGATAAAGTATACTTTACACCTTCCATCTCCTTTATTGATAATGTATACTTTACACCTTCCATCTCCTTCTATTGATAATGTATACTTTACACCTTCCATCTTCTTTCTATTAATAATGTATACTTTACACCTTTTCTTCTCTCCTATTGATAATGTATACTTTACACCTTTCATCTCCTTCTATTGATAATGTATACTTTACACCTTCCATCTCCTTCTATTGATAATGTATACTTTACACCTTCCATCTCCTTCTATTGATAATGTATTACTTTACACCTTCCATCTCCTTCTATTGATAATGTATACTTTACACCTTCCATCTCCTTCTATTGATAATGTATACTTTACACCTTCCATTTCCTTCTATTGATAATGTATACTTTACACCTTCCATTAATAATGTATACTTTAAACCTTCCATTGATAATGTATACTTTAAACCTTCCATTGATAATGTATACTTTACACCTTCCATCTCCTTCTATTAATATGTATACTTTACACCTTTCATCTCCTTCTATTAATAATGTATACTTTACACCTTCCATTTCCTTCTATTGATAATGTATACTTTACACCTTCCATCTCCTTCTATTGATAATGTATACTTTACACCTTCCATCTCCTTCTATTAATAAAGTATACTTTACACCTTCCATCTCCTTCTATTGATAATGTATACTTTACACCTTACATCTCTTCCATTGATAATGTATACTTTACACCTTCCATCTCTCTTCTATTGATAATGTATACTTTTACACCTTCCATCTCCTTCTATTGATAATGTATACTTTACACCTTCCATTTCCTTCTATTGATAATGTATACTTTTTTTTCCACTCTTCTATTGATAATGTATACTTTACACACCTTCCATTCATAATGTATACTTTACACCTTCCATCTCCTTCTATTAATAATGTATACTTTACACCTTCCATCTCCTTCTATTGATAATGTATACTTTACACCTTCCATCTCCTGTTGATAATGTGTACTTTACACCTTCCATCTCCTTCTATTGATAATGTATACTTTACACCTTCCATTTTCTTCTATTGATAGTATATTCTTTACACCTTCCATCTCCTTCTATTGATAATGTATACTTTACACCTTCCATTTCCTTTCTATTGATAATGTATACTTTACACCTTCCATCTCCTTCTTTCATTGATAATATATACTTTTACACCTTCCATTCTTCTATTGATAATGTATACTTTACACCTTCCATCTCCTTCTATTGATAATGTATACTTTACAACTTCCATCTCCTTTCTATTGATAATGTATACTTTACACCTTCCATCTCCTTCTATTGATAATGTATACTTTACACCTTCCATCTCCTTCTTATTGATAATGTATACTTTACACCTTCCATTTCTTCTATTGATAATGTATACTTTACACCTTCCATTCTTCTATTGATAATGTATACTTTACACCTTCCATCTCCTTCTATTGATAATGTATACTTTACATAACTTTCCATTCTTCTATTGATAATGTATACTTTACACCTTCCATCTCCTTCTATTGATAATGTATACTTTACACCTTCCATCTCCTTATATTGATAATGTATACTTTACACCTTCCATCTCCTTCTATTGATAATGTATACTTTACACCTTCCATCTCCTATTGATAATGTATACTTTACACCTTTCATCTCCTTCTATTAATAGTGTACTTTACACCTTTCATCTCCTTCTATTGATAATGTATAATTTACACCTTCCATTTATCTCTATTGATAATAGTGTACTTTACACCTTTCATCTCCTTCTATTGATAATGTATACTTTACACCTTCCATCTCCTTCTATTGATAATGTATACTTTACACCTTCCATCTCCTTCTATTGATAATGTATACTTTACACCTTCCATCTCCTTCTATTGATAATGTATACTTTTACACCTTCCATCTCCTTCTATTGATAATGTATACTTTACACCTTCCATCTCCTTCTATTGATAATGTATACTTTACACCTTCCATTTCCTTCTATTGATAATGTATACTTTAAACCTTCCATTGATAATGTATACTTTACACCTTCCATTCATAATGTATACTTTACACCTTCCATCTCCTTCTATTAATAGTATACTTTACACCTTCCATCTCCTTCTATTGATAATGTATACTTTACACCTTCCATCTCCTATTGATAACGCATACTTTACACCTTCCATCTCCTATTGATAACGCATACTTTACACCTTCCATCTCCTATTGATAATGCATACTTTACACCTTTCATCTCCTATTAATAAAGTGTACTTTACACCTTTCATCTCCTTCTATTGATAATGTATAATTTACACCTTCCATCTTCTTTCTTGATAATGTATACTTTACACCTTCCATCTCCTTCTATTGATAATGTATACTTTACACCTTCCATCTCTTTCTATTGATTATGTATACTTTACACCTTCCATCTCCTTCTATTGATAATGTATACTTTACACCTTCCATCTCCTTCTATTGATAATGTATACTTTACACCTTCCATCTCCTTCTATTGATAATGTATACTTTACACCTTCCATCTCCTTCTATTGATAATGTATACTTTACACCTTCCATCTCTCTTCTATTGATAATGTATACTTTACACCTTCCATCTTTCTATTAATAATGTATACTTTACACCTTCCATCTCCTTCTATTGATAACGTATACTTTTACACCTTTCCATCTTTCTTCTATTAATAATGTATACTTTACACCTTCCATCTCCTATTGATAATGTATACTTTACACCTTCCATCTTCTTCTATTGATAATGTATACTTTACACCTTCCATCTCCTTCTATTGATAATGTATACTTTACACCTTCCATCTCCTTCTATTGATAATGTATACTTTACACCTTCCATCTCCTTCTATTAATAGTATACTTTACACCTTCCATCTTTTTATTTTGATAATGTATACTTTAAACCTTCCATTGATAATGTATACTTTAAACCTTCCATTGATAATGTATACTTTAAACCTTCCATTGATAATGTATACTTTAAACCTTCCATTGATAATGTATACTTTACACCTTCCATTGATAATGTATACTTTACACCTTTCATCTCCTTCTATTAATAGTATACTTTACACCTTTCATCTCCTTCTATTGATAATGTATACTTTACACCTTCCATTTCCTTCTTTGATAATGCATACTTTACACCTTCCATCAATAAAGTATACTTTACACCTGACATCTTCTATTGATAATGTATACTTTATACCTTCCATTTTCTTCTATTGATAATGTATACTTTACACCTTCCATCTCCTTCTATTGATAATGTATACTTTACACCTTCCATTCTTCTATTGATAATGTATACTTTACACCTTCCATCTCCTTCTATTGATAATGTATACTTTACACCTTCCATCTCCTTCTATTGATAATGTATACTTTACACCTTCCATCTCCCTCTATTGATAATGTATACTTTACACCTTCCATCTCCTTCTATTAATAGTATACTTTACACCTTCCACTCCAATTGATAATGTATAATTTACACCTTCCATCTCCTTCTATTAATAGTATACTTTACACCTTCCATCTCCTTCTATTAATAGTATATTTTACACCTTCCACTGATAATGTATAATTTACACCTTCCATCTTCTTCTATTATATACTTTACACCTTCCATTCTCCTTCTATTGATAATGTATACTTTTACACCTTCCATCTCCTTCTATTGATAATGTATACTTTATACCTTCCATTCTCCTTCTATTAATAATGTATACTTTACACCTTCCATCTCCTTCTATTGATAATGTATACTTTACACCTTCCCATCTCCTTCTATTGATAATGTATACTTTACACCTTCCATCTCCCTTTATTGATAATGTATACTTTACACCTTCCATCTCCTTCTATTGATAATGTATACTTTACACCTTCCATTTCCTTCTATTGATAATGTATACTTTACACCTTCCATCTCTCCTTCTATTGATATTGTAAATATATTACACCTTCCATCTCCTTCTATTGATAATGTATACTTTACACCTTCCATCTCCTTCTATTGATAATGTATACTTTACACCTTCCATCTCCTTCTATTGATAATGTATACTTTACACCTTCCATCTCCTTCTATTGATAATGTATACTTTACACCTTCCATCTCCTTCTATTGATAATGTATACTTTACACCTTCCACCCTTCTATTGATAATGTATACTTTACACCTTCCATCTCCTTCTATTGATAATGTATACTTTACACCTTTCATCTCCTTCTATTGATAATGTATACTTTACACCTTCCATCTCCTTCTATTAATAATGTATACTTTTACACCTTCCCATTGATAATGTATACTTTACACCTTCCATCTCCTATTGATAATAGTATACTTTACACCTTCCATCTTCCTTCTATTGATAAAGTATATACTTACACCTTCCATCTCCTTCTATTGATAATGTATACTTTACACCTTCCATCTCCTTCTATTGATAATGTATACTTTACACCTTTCATCTCCTTCTATTGATAATGTATACTTTACACCTTCCATCTCCTTCTATTGATAAAGTATACTTTACACCTTCCATCTCCTTCTATTGATAATGTATACTTTACACCTTCCATCTCCTTCTATTGATAATGTATATTTTACACCTTCCATCTTCTTCTATTAATGTATACTTTACACCTTCCATCTTCTTCTATTAATAATGTATACTTTACACCTTCCATCTCCTTCTATTAATAGTATATTTTACACCTTCCACTGATAATGTATAATTTACACCTTCCATCTTCTTCTATTAATAGTATACTTTACACCTTCCATCTCTTCTATTAATAATGTATACTTTACACCTTCCATCTCCTTCTATTGATAATGTATACTTTACACCTTCCATCTCCTTCTATTAATAATGTATACTTTACACCTTCCATCTCCTTCTATTAATAATGTATACTTTACACCTTCCATTCTTCTATTGATAATGTATAATTTACACCTTCCATCTTCTTCTATTAATAGTATACTTTACACCTTCCATCTCCTTCTATTGATAATGTATACTTTACACCTTCCATCTCCTTCTATTGATAATGTATACTTTACACCTTCCATCTCCTTCTATTGATAATGTATACTTTACACCTTCCATCTCCTTCTATTGATAATGTATACTTTACACCTTCCATCTCCTTCTATTGATAATGTATACTTTACACCTTCCATCTCCTTCTATTGATAATGTATACTTTACACCTTCCATCTCCTTCTATTGATAATGTATACTTTACACCTTCCATCTCCTTCTATTGATAATGTATACTTTACACCTTCCATCTCCTTCTATTGATAATGTATACTTTACACCTTCCATCTCCTATTGATAATGTATACTTTTTACCTTCCATCTCCTTCTATTGATAATGTATACTTTACACCTTCCATCTCCTTCTATTGATAATGTATACTTTTCACCTTCCATTGATAATGTATACTTTACACCTTCCATCTCCTTCTATTAATAAAGTATACTTTACACCTTCCATCTTCTTTCTATTGATAATGTATACTTTACACCTTCCATCTCCTTCTATTGATAATGTATATTTTACACCTTCCACTGATAATGTATAATTTACACCTTCCATCTTCTTCTATTAATAGTATACTTTACACCTTCCATCTCCTTCTATTAATAAAGTATACTTTACACCTTCCATCTCCTTCTATTGATAATGTATACTTTTACACCTTTTCCATTGATAATGTATACTTTTACACCTTCCATTGATAATGTATACTTTACACCTTCCATCTCCTGCTATTAATAATGTATACTTTACACCTTCCATCTCCTTCTATTGATAATGTATACTTTACACCTTCCATCTCCTTCTATTGATAATGTATACATACATACCTTCCATTTCCTTCTATTGATAATGTATACTTTACACCTTCCATCTTCTTCTATTGATAATGTATACTTTTCACCTTCCATCTCCTTCTATTAATGTATACTTTACACCTTCCATCTCCTTCTTCTGATAATGTATACTTTACACCTTCCATCTCCTTCTATTGATAATGTATTTTACTTCCTTTCTATTGATAATGTATACTTTACACCTTCCATTCATAATATGTATACTTTACACCTTCCATCTCCTTCTATTAATAATGTATACTTTACACCTTCCATCTCCTTCTATTGATAATGTATACTTTACACCTTCCATCTCCTTCTATTAATAATGTATACTTTACACCTTCCATCTCCTCCTATTGATAATGTATACTTTACACTTTCCATCTCCTTCTATTATAATGTATACTTTACAACCTTCCATCTCTCTCTATTGATAATGTATACTTTACACCTTCCATCTCATTTCTATTAATGTATACTTTACACCTTCCATCTCCTTCTATTGATAATGTATACTTTACACCTTCCATCTCCTTCTATTGATAATGTATAATTTACACCTTCCATCTCCTTCTATTGATAATGTATACTTTACACCTTCCATCTCTTTCTATTGATAATGTATACTTTACACCTTCCATCTCCTTCTATTGATAATGTATACTTTACACCTTCCATCTCCTTCTATTGATAATGTATACTTTACACCTTCCATCTCCTTCTATTGATAATGTATACTTTACACCTTCCATTTCCTTCTATTGATAATGTATACTTTACACCTTCCATTCATAATGTATACTTTACACCTTCCATCTCCTTCTATTAATAGTATACTTTACACCTTCCATCTCCTATTGATAACGCATACTTTACACCTTCCATCTCCTATTGATAACGCATACTTTACACCTTCCATCTCCTATTGATAATGCATACTTTACACCTTTCATCTATTAATAAAGTGTACTTTACACCTTTCATCTCCTTCTATTGATAATGTATAATTTACACCTTCCATTTCCTTCTTTTGATAATGCATACTTTACACCTTCCATCAATAAAGTATACTTTACACCTGACATCTTCTATTGATAATGTATACTTTATACCTTCCATTTTCTTCTATTGATAATGTATACTTTACACCTTCCATCTCCTTCTATTGATAATGTATACTTTACACCTTCCATCTCCTTCTATTGATAATGTATACTTTACACCTTCCATCTCCTTCTATTGATAATGTATACTTTACACCTTCCATCTCCTTTTATTGATAATGTATACTTCACACCTTCCATCTCCCTCTATTGATAATGTATACTTTACACCTTCCATCTCCTTCTATTAATAGTATATTTTACACCTTCCACTGATAATGTATAATTTACACCTTCCATCTTCTTCTATTGATAATGTATACTTTACACCTTCCATCTCCTTCTATTAATAGTATATTTTACACCTTCCACTGATAATGTATAATTTACACCTTCCATCTTCTTCTATTAATAGTATACTTTACACCTTCCATCTCCTTCTATTAATAAAGTATACTTTACACCTTCCATCTCCTTCTATTGATAATGTATACTTTACACCTTCCATCTCCTTCTATTGATAATGTATACTTTACACCTTCCATCTCCTTATTGATAATGTATACTTTACACCTTCCATCTCCTTCTATTGATAATGTATACTTTACACCTTCCATCTCCTTCTATTAATAATGTATACTTTACACCTTCCATCTCCTTCTATTGATAATGTATACTTTACACCTTCCATCTCCTTCTATTGATAATGTATATTTTACACCTTCCATCTCCTTCTATTGATAATGTATACTTTACACCTTCCATCTCCTATTAATAATGTATACTTTACACCTTCCATCTCCTTCTATTGATAATGTATACTTACACCTTCCATCTCCTTCTATTGATAATGTATACTTTACACCTTCCATCTCCTTCTATTGATAATGTATACTTTACACCTTCCATCTCCTTCTATTGATAATGTATACTTTACACTCTTCTATTGATGATAATGTATACTTTACACCTTCCATCTCCTTCTTCTATTGATAATGTATACTTTACACCTTCCATCTCCTTCTATAATGTATACTTACACCTTCCATCTTCTTCTATTAATAGTATACTTTACACCTTCCATCTCCTATTGATAATGTATACTTTACACCTTCCATCTCCTTCTATTAATAATGTATACTTTACACCTTCCATTAATAATGTATACTTTAAACCTTCCATTGATAATGTATACTTTACACCTTCCATTCATAATGTATATACTTTACACCTTCCATTGATAATGTACACTTTACACCTTCCATTCATAATGTATACTTTACACCTTCCATCTTCTTCTTATTTGTATTGATAATGATATCCTATTGATAATGGCATTTAATTTCTATTTCTATTGATAATGTATATTTACAATTTCTATTTTATGATACATATATTTATTTTCTTTGATATGTATACTTATTTTCTATTGATAATGTATACTTACACCTTCCATCTCTTCTATTGATAATGTATACTTTACACTTTCCATCTCCTTCTATTGATAATGTATACTTTACACCTTCCATCTCCTTTTATTGATAATGTATACTTTACACCTTCCATCTCCTTTTATTGATAATGTATACTTTACACCTTCCATCTCTTCTATTGATAATGTATACTTTACACCTTCCATCTCCTTCTATTGATAATGTATACTTTACACCTTTCATCTCCTTCTATTAATAATGTATACTTTACACCTTCCATCTCCTTCTATTGATAATGTATACTTTACACCTTCCATCTCCTTCTATTGATAATGTATACTTTACACCTTCCATCTCCTTCTATTGATAATGTATACTTTACACCTTCCATTTCTTCTATTGATAATGTATATTTTACACCTTCCATCTCCTTCTATTAATAATGTATACTTTACACCTTTCCATCTTCCTTCTATTGATAATGTATACTTTACACCTTCCATCTCCTTCTATTAATAATGTATACTTTACACCTTCCATCTGATTCTATTGATAATGTATACTTTACACCTTTCCATCTCCTTCTATTGATAATGTATACTTTACACCTTCCATCTCCTTCTTTGATAATGTATACTTTACACCTTCCATCTCCTTCTATTGATAATGTATACTTTACACCTTCCATCTCCTTCTATTGATAATGTATACTTTACACCTTCCATCTCTTCTATTGATAATGTATACTTTACACCTTCCATCTCCTTCTATTGATAATGTATACTTTACACCTTCCATCTTCTTTCTATTGATAATGTATACTTTACACCTTCCATTTCCTTCTATTGATAATGTATACTTTACACCTTCCATCTCTTTTCTATTGATAATGTATACTTTACACCTTCCATCTCCTTCTATTGATAATGTATACTTTACACCTTCCATTTCCTTCTATTAATAATGTATACTTTACACCTTCCATCTCCTTCTATTAATAATGTATACTTTACACCTTCCATCTCCTTCTATTGATAATGTATACTTTACACCTTCCATCTCCCTTATTAATATGTATACTTTACACCTTCCATCTCCTATTGATAATGTATACTTTACACCTTTCATCTCCTTCTAATGATAATGTATACTTTACACCTTCCATCTCCTTCTATTGATAATGTATACTTTACACCTTCCATTTCCTTCTATTATTAATAGTATACTTTACACCTTTCATTGATAATGTATACTTTACACCTTCCATTCATAAAGTATACTTTACACCTTCCATCTCCTTTCTATTAATAATGTATACTTTACACCTTCCATCTCCTTCTATTGATAATGTATACTTTACACCTTCCATTCTCCTATTGATAATGTATATTTTACACCTTCCTCTCATTTCATTGATAATTTATATTTTACTTTTTCTATTTCTATATGTAATACTTTACACCTTCCATCTCCTTCTATTGATAATGTATACTTTACACCTTCCATCTCCTTTCTATTGATAATGTATACTTACACACCTTCCATCTCCTTCTATTGATAATGTATACTTTACACCTTCCATCTTCCTCCTTCTATTGATAACGTATACTTTACACCTTCCATCTCCTTCTATTGATAACGTATACTTACACCTTCCATCTCCTTCTATTGATAACGTATACTTTACACCTTCCATCTCCTATTGATAATGTATACTTTACACCTTTCATCTCCTTTTAATGATAATGTATACTTTACACTTTCCATCTCCTTCTATTGATAATGTATACTTTACACCTTCCATTTCCTTCTATTGATAATGTATATTTTACACCTTCCATCTCCTTCTATTGATAATGTATACTTTACACCTTCCATCTCCTTCTATTGATAATGTATACTTTACACCTTCCATCTCCTTCTATTGATAATGTATACTTTACACCTTCCATCTCCTTCTATTGATAATGTATACTTTACACCTTCCATCTCCTTCTATTGATAATGTATACTTTACACCTTCCATCTCCTTCTATTGATAATGTATACTTTACACCTTCCATCTTCTTCTATTGATAATGTATATTTTTACACCTTCCATCCATTCTATTAATAATGTATACTTTACACCTTCCATCTCCATTGATAACGCATGTATACTTTACACCTTCCATCTCCTATTGATAATGTATACTTACACCTTCATCTATTATATAGTGTACTTTACACCTTCCATCTCCTTCTATTGATAATGTATACTTTACACCTTCCATCTTCTTCTATTGATAATGTATACTTTACACCTTCCATCTTCTTTCTAATAATGTATACTTTACACCTTCCATCTTCTATTGATAATGTATACTTTACACCTTCCATTTTCTTCTATTGATAATGTATACTTTACACCTTCCATTGATAATGTATACTTTACACCTTCCATTCATAATGTATAATTTACACCTTCCATTCATAATGTATACTTTACACCTTCCATCTCCTTCTATTGATAATGTATACTTTACACCTTCCATCTGATAATGTTGATACTGTATACTTTACACCTTCCATCTCCTCTATTGATAATGTATACTTTACACCTTCCATCTCCTTCTATTGATAATGTATACTTTACACCTTCCATCACCTTCTATTGATAATGTATACTTTACACCTTCCATCCCTAACATAATTTTACACCTTTCATCTCCTTCTAATAAAGTATACTTTACACCTTCCATCTCCTTCTATTAATAATGTATACTTTACACCTTCCATCTCCTTCTTGATAATGTATACTTTACACCTTCCATCTCCTTCTATTAATAATGTATACTTTACACCTTCCATCTCCTTCTATTGATAATGTATACTTTTACACCTTCCATCTCCTTCTATTGATAATGTATACTTTACACCTTCCATCTCCCTTCTATTAATAATGTATACTTTACACCTTCCATCTGATTCTATTGATAATGTATACTTTACACCTTCCATCTCCTTCTTGATAATGTATACTTTACACCTTCCATCTCCCTCTATTGATAATGTATACTTTACACCTTCCATCTCCTTCTATTGATAATGTATACTTTACACCTTCCATCTCCTTTTATTGATAATGTATACTTTACACCTTCCATCTCCTTCTATTGATAATGTATACTTTACACCTTCCATCTCCTTCTATTGATAATGTATACTTTACACCTTCCATCTCCTTCTATTGATAATGTATACTTTACACCTTCCATCTCCTTCTATTGATAATGTATACTTTACACCTTCCATCTCCTTCTATTGATAATGTATACTTTTCACCTTCCATTGATAATGTATACTTTACACCTTCCATCTCCTTCTATTGATAATGTATACTTTACACCTTCCATCTCCTTCTATTGATAATGTATACTTTACACCTTCCATCTCCTATTGATAATGTATACTTTACACCTTCCATCTCCTATTGATAATGCATACTTTACACCTTTCATCTATTAATAAAGTGTACTTTACACCTTTCATCTCCTTCTATTGATAATGTATAATTTACACCTTCCATTTCCTTCTTTTGATAATGCATACTTTACACCTTCCATCAATAAAGTATACTTTACACCTGACATCTTCTATTGATAATGTATACTTTACACCTTCCATCTCCTTCTATTGATAATGTATACTTTACACCTTTCATCTCCTTCTATTGATAATGTATACTTTACACCTTCCATCTCCTTCTATTGATAATGTATACTTTACACCTTCCATCTCCTTCTATTGATAATGTATACTTTACACCTTCCATCTCCTTCTATTGATAATGTATACTTTACACCTTCCATTCTTCTATTGATAATGTATACTTTACACCTTCCATCTCCTTCTATTGATAATATACACTTTACACCTTCCATCTCCTTCTATTGATAATGTATACTTTACACCTTCCATCTCCTTCTATTGATAATGTATACTTTACACCTTCCATCTCCTTCTATTGATAATGTATACTTTACACCTTCCATCTCCTTCTATTGATAATGTATACTTTACACCTTCCATCTCCTCTATTGATAATGTATACTTTACACCTTCCATCTCCTTCTATTGATAATGTATACTTTACACCTTCCATCTCCTTCTATTGATAATGTATATTTTACACCTTCCATCTCCTTCTATTGATAACGTATACTTTACACCTTCCATCTTCTTTCTATTGATAACGTATACTTTACACCTTCCATCTCCTTCTATTGATAATGTATACTTTACACCTTCCATCTCCTCTAATAAAGTATACTTTACACCTTCCATCTCCTTCTATTGATAATGTATACTTTACACCTTCCATTCCTATTGATAATGTATACTTTACACCTTCCATCTCCTTTCTATTGATAATGTATACTTTACACCTTCCATCTCCTTCTATTGATAATGTATACTTTACACCTTCCATCTCCTTTCTATTGATAATGTATACTTTACACCTTCCATCTCCTTCTATTGATAATGTATACTTTACACCTTCCATCTCCTTCTATTGATAATGTATACTTGTACACCTTCCATCTCCTATTGATAATGTATACTTTACACCTTCCATCTAATCTTTCTATTGATAATGTATACTTTACACCTTCCATCTCCTGTTATAATGTATACTTTACACCTTCCATCTCCTATTGATAATGTATACTTTACACCTTCCATCTCCTTCTATTGATAATGCATACTTTACACCTTCCATCTCCTATTGATAATGTATACTTTACACCTTCCATCTCCTTCTATTGATAATGTATACTTTACACCTTCCATCTCCTTCTATTGATAATGTATACTTTACACCTTCCATCTCCTTCTATTGATAATGTATACTTTTACACCTTCCATCTCCTCTATTGATTAATGTATACTTTACACCTTCCATCTCTATTGATAATGTATACTTCTATTGATAATGTATACTTTACACCTTCCATCTCCTTCTATTGATAATGTATACTTTACACCTTCCATCTCCTTCTATTAATAATGTATACTTTACACCTTCCATCTCCTATTGATAATGTATACTTTACACCTTCCATCTCCTTCTATTGATATGTATACTTTACACCTTCCATCTTCTTCTATTAATAGTATACTTTACACCTTCCATCTCCTATTGATAACGCATACTTTACACCTTTCATCTCCTTCTATTGATAATGTATACTTTACACCTTCCATCTCCTTCTTTTGATAATGTATACTTTACACCTTCCATCTCCTTCTATTGATAATGTATACTTTACACCTTCCATCTTCTATTGATAATGTATACTTTACACCTTCCATCTCCTTCTATTGATAATGTATACTTTACACCTTCCATCTCCTTCTATTGATAATGTATACTTTACACCTTCCATCTCCTTCTATTGATAATGTATACTTTACACCTTCCATCTCCTTTCTATTGATAATGTATACTTACCACCTTCCATTCCTTCTATTGATAATGTATACTTTACACCTTCCATTTCTTCTATTGATAATGTATACTTTACACCTTCCATCTCCTTCTATTGATAATGTATACTTTACACCTTCCATCTCCTTCTATTATATGTATACTTTACACCTTCCATCTCCTTCTATTGATAATGTATACTTTACACCTTCCATCCCTTCTATTGATAATGTATACTTTACACCTTCCATCTCCTTCTATTGATAATGTATACTTTACACCTTCCATCTCCTTCTATTGATAATGTATACTTTTCACCTTCCATTGATAATGTATACTTTACACCTTCCATCTCCTTCTATTGATAATGTATACTTTACACCTTCCATCTCCTTCTATTGATAATGTATACTTTACACCTTCCATCTCCTTCTATTAATAAAGTATACTTACACCTTCCATTGATAATGTATACTTTACACCTTCCATCTCCTTCTATTAATAAAGTATACTTTACACCTTCCATCTCCTTCTATTGATAATGTATACTTTACACCTTCCATCTCCTTCTATTGATAATGTATACTTTACACCTTCCATCTCCTTCTATTGATAATGTATACTTTACACCTTCCATCTCCTTCTATTGATAATGTATACTTTACACCTTCCATTTTTCTTCTATTATATTTTACACCTATTGATAATGTATACTTTACACCTTCCATCTCCTTCTATTGATAATGTATACTTTACACCTTCCATCTCCTTCTATTGATAATGTATACTTTACACCTTCCATTTCCTTCTATTGATAATGTATACTTTACACCTTCCATCTCCTTCTATTGATAATGTATACTTTACACCTTCCATCTCCTTCTATTGATAATGTATACTTTACACCTTCCATCTCCTCCTTCTATTAATATGTATACTTTACACCTTCCATCTCCTTCTATTGATAATGTATACTTTACACCTTCCATCTCCTTCCATTGATAATGTATACTTACACCTTCCATCTCTTTCTATTGATAATGTATACTTTACACCTTCCATTCCTTCTATTGATAATGTATACTTTTACACCTTCTTATCTCTCTTTTATTGATAATGTATACTTTACACCTTCCATTCCTTCTATAATGTATACTTTACACCTTCCATCTCCTTCTATTAATAGTATACTTTACACCTTCCATCTCCTTCTATTGATAAAGTATACTTTACACCTTCCATCTACTTCTATTGATAATGTATACTTTACACCTTCCATCTCCTTCTATTGATAATGTATACTTTACACCTTCCAAGTATAATACACCTCCATTCTATTGATAAAGTATACTTACACCTTCCATCTCCTTCTATTGATAATGTATACTTTACACCTTCCATTTCCTTCTATTGATAATGTATACTTTACACCTTCCATCTCCTTCTATTGATAATGTATACTTTACACCTTCCATCTCCTTCTATTGATAATGTATACTTTACACCTTCCATCTCCTTCTATTGATAATGTATACTTTACACCTTCCATCTCCTCTCTATTGATAATGTATACTTTACACCTTCCATCTCCTTCTATTGATAATGTATACTTTTCACATTGATAATGTATACCTTCCATCTCCTTCTATTGATAATGTATACTTTACACCTTCCATCTCCTTCTGATAATGTATACTTTACACCTTCCATCTCCTTCTGTTATTGATAATTTTTTACACCTTCCATTGTATACTTTACACCTTCCATCTCCTTCTATTGATAATGTATACTTTACACCTTCCATCTCCTTCTATTGATAATGTATACTTTACACCTTCCATCTCCTTCTATTGATAATGTATACTTTACACCTTCCATCTCCTTCTATTGATAATGTATACTTTACACCTTTCCTGATAATGTATACTCATCTTCTATTGATAATGTATACTTTACACCTTCCATCTCTTCTATTGATAATGTATACTTTACACCTTCCATCTCCTTCTATTGATAATGTATACTTTACACCTTCCATCTCCTTCTATTGATAATGTATACTTTACACCTTCCATCTCCTTCTATTGATAATGTATACTTTACACCTTCCATTGATAATGTATACTTTACACCTTCCATCTCCTTCTATTGATAATGTATACTTTACACCTTCCATCTCCTTCTATTGATAATGTATACTTTACACCTTCCATCTCCTTCTATTGATAATGTATACTTTACACCTTCCATCTCCTTCTATTGATAATGTATACTTACACCTTCCATCTCCTTTTATAATGTATACTTTACACCTTCCATCTCCTATTGATAATGTATACTTTACACCTTCCATCTCCTTCTATTGATAATGTATACTTTACACCTTCCATCTCCTTCTATTGATAATGTATACTTTACACCTTTGCATCTCTTCTTCTATTAATAATGTATACTTTACACCTTCCATCTCCTTTCTATTAATAAAGTATACTTTACACCTTCCATCTCTTCTATTGATAATGTATACTTTACACCTTCCATCTCCTTCTATTGATAATGTATACTTACACCTTCCATCTCCTTCTATTTTACATAATTCTTCGTATAGCAACTTTACACCTTCCATCTTCCTTCTATTGATAATGTATACTTTACACCTTCCATCTTCTTCTATTGATAATGTATACTTTACACCTTCCATCTCCTTCTATTGATAAAGTATACTTTACACCTTCCATCTCCTTTCTATTGATAATGTATACTTTACACCTTCCATCTTCTTCTATTGATAATGTATACTTTACACCTTCCATCTCCTTCTATTGATAATGTATACTTTACACCTTCCATCTCCTTCTATTGATAATGTATACTTTACACCTTCCATCTCCTATTGATAACCCATACTTTACACCTTCCATCTCCTATTGATAATGCATACTTTACACCTTTCATCTATTGATAAAGTGTACTTTACACCTTTCATCTCCTTCTATTGATAATGTATACTTACACCTTCCATCTCCTTCTATTGATAATGTATACTTTACACCTTCCATCTCCTTCTATTGATAATGTATACTTTACACCTTCCATCTCCTTCTATTGATAATGTATACTTTACACCTTCCATCTCCTTCTATTGATAATGTATACTTTACACCTTCCATCTCCTTCTATTGATAATGTATACTTTACACCTTCCATCTCCTTCTATTGATAATGTATACTTTACACCTTCCATCTCCTTCTATTGATAATGTATACTTTACACCTTCCATCTCCTTCTATTGATAATGTATACTTTACACCTTCCATCTCCTTCTATTAATAATGTATACTTTACACCTTCCATCTCCTTCTATTGATAATGTATACTTTACACCTTCCATCTCCTTCTATTGATAATGTATACTATACTTACACCTCCTTCTATTGATAATGTATACTTTACACCTTCCATCTCCTTCTATTGATAATGTATACTTTACACCTTCCATCTCTCTTCCTTCTATTGATAATGTATACTTTACACCTTCCATCTCCATCTAGATTATGTATACTTTACACCTTCCATCTTTTTTATTTTGATAATGTATACTTTACACCTTCCATTGATAATGTCTACTTGATAAACTCCTTCCATTGATAATGTATACTTTAAACCTTCCATTGATAATGTATACTTTACACCTTCCATTCATAATGTATACTTTACACCTTCCATTCATAATGTATACTTTACACCTTCCATCTCCTTCTATTAATAGTATACTTTACACCTTCCATCTCCTTCTCTATTGATAACGCATACTTTACACCTTCCATCTCCTATTGATAATGTATACTTTACACCTTCCATCTCCTATTGATAATGTATAATTTACACCTTCCATCTCCTTCTATTGATAATGTATACTTTACACCTTCCATCTCCTTCTATTGATAATGTATACTTTACACCTTCCATCTCCTTCTATTGATAATGTATACTTTACACCTTCCATCTCCTTTCTATTGATAATGTATACTTTACACCTTCCATCTCCTTCTATTGATAATGTATACTTTACACCTTCCATTCTCCTATTGATAATGTATACTTTACACCTTCCATGTTTTCTCCTTCTATTGATAATGTATACTTTACACCTTCCATCTCCTTCTATTGATAATGTATACTTTACACCTTCCATCTCCTTCTATTGATAATGTATACTTTACACCTTCCATCTCTTCTATTGATAATGTATACTTTACACCTTCCATCTTCTTCTATTGATAATGTATACTTTACACCTTCCATCTCCTTCTATTGATAATGTATACTTTACACCTTCCATCTCCTTCTTATTAATGTGTATACTTTACACTTTCCATCTCCTATTGAAATGGCATTTACACCTTCTCTTTGATAATGTATACTTTACACCTTCCATCTCCTTCTATTGATAATGTATACTTTACACCTTCCATCTCCTTCTATTGATAATGTATACTTTACACCTTCCATTCCTTCTATTGATAATGTATACTTTACACCTTCCATCTCCTTCTATTGATAATGTATACTTTACACCTTCCATCTCCTTCCATTGATAATGTATACTTTACACCTTCCATCTCATTTGATAATGTATACTTAAATCCTTATGTACATTTTGCACCTCCTTCTACATGTATACACCTTTCCATCTCCTTCTATTGATAATGTATACTTTACACCTTCCATCTCCTTCTATTGATAATGTATACTTTACACCTTCCATCTCCTTCTATTATATAATGTATACTTTTACACCTTCCATCTCTCTCCTATTAATAGTATACTTTTACACCTTCCATCTCTTTCTATTGATAATGTATACTTTACACCTTCCATCTCCTTCTATTGATAATGTATACTTTACACCTTCCATTTCCATCTATTGATAATGTATACATTTTACACCTTCCATCTCCTTCTATTGATAATGTATACTTTACACCTTCCATCTCCTTCTATTGATAATGTATACTTTACACCTTCCATCTTCCTTTTATAATGTATACTTTACACCTTCCATCTCCTTCTATTGATAATGTATACTTTACACCTTCCATCTCCTTCTATTGATAATGTATACTTTACACCTTCCATCTCCTTCTATTGATAATGTATACTTTACACCTTCCATCTCCTTTCTATTGATAATGTATACTTTACACCTTCCATCTCATCTATTAATAATGTATACTTTACACCTTCCATCTCCTTCTATTGATAATGTATACTTTACACCTTCCATCTCCTTCTACAATGATAATGTATACTTTACACCTTCTTTCACCTTCCATTGATAATGTATACTTTACACCTTCCATCTTTCTATTGATAATGTATACTTTACACCTTCCATCTCCTTCTATTGATAATGTATACTTTACACCTTCCATCTCTTCTATTGATAATGTATACTTTACACCTTCCATCTCCTTCTATTGATAATGTATACTTTTACACCTTCCATCTCCTTCTATTGATAATGTATACTCTACACCTTCCATCTCCTTCTATTGATAATGTATACTTTACACCTTCCATCTCCTTCTATTGATAATGTATACTTTACACCTTCCATCTCCTTCTTATTGATAATGTATACTTTACACCTTCCATTCTATTCTATAATTGTATTACACCTTCCATCTCCTTCTATTGATAATGTATACTTTTATACCTTCCATCTCCATTCCTTTCTATTGATAATGTATACTTTACACCTTCCATCTCCTTCTATTGATAATGTATACTTTACACCTTCCATCTCCTTCTATTGATAATGTATACTTTACACCTTCCATCTCCTTCTATTGATAATGTATACTTTACACCTTCCATCTCCTTCTATTGATAATGTATACTTTACACCTTCCATCTCCTTCTATTGAATAATGTATACTTTACACCTTCCATCTCCTTCTATTGATAATGTATACTTTACACCTTCCATCTCCTTCTATTGATAATGTATACTTTACACCTTCCATCTCCTTCTATTAATAATGTATACTTTACACCTTCCATCTCCTATTGATAATGTATACTTTACACCTTCCATCTCCTTCTATTGATAATGTATACTTTACACCTTCCATCTCCTTTCTATTGATAATGTATACTTTACACCTTCCATCTCCTTCTATTGATAATGTATACTTTACACCTTCCATCTCCTTTCTATTGATAATGTATACTTTTACACCTTCCATCTCCTTCTATTGATATGTATACTTTACACCTTCCATCTCCTTCTATTGATAATGTATACTTTACACCTTCCATCTCCTTCTATTGATAAATGTATACTTTTACACCTTCCATCTCCCTTCTATTGATAATGTATACTTTACACCTTCCATTAATAAAGTGTACTTTTACATTCCTTCTATTGATAATGTATACTTTACACCTTCCATCTCCTTCTATTGATAATGTATACTTTACACCTTCCATCTCCTTCTATTGATAATGTATACTTTACACCTTCCATCTCCTTCTATTGATAATGTATACTTTACACCTTCCATCTCCTATTGATAATGTATACTTTACACCTTCCATCTCCTTCTATTGATAATGTATACTTTACACCTTCCATCTCCTCTATTGATAATGTATACTTTACACCTTCCATCTCCTTCTATTGATAATGTATACTTTACACCTTCCATCTTTCTATTGATAATGTATACTTTACACCTTCCATCTCTTCTATTGATAATGTATACTTTACACCTTCCATCTTTCTATTGATAATGTATACTTTACACCTTCCATCTCCTTCTATTGATAATGTATATTTTTACACCTTCCATCTCTTCTATTGATAATGTATACTTTACACCTTCCATCTCCTTCTATTGATAATGTATACTTTACACCTTCCATCTCCTTCTATTGATAATGTATACTTTACACCTTCCATCTCCCTTCTATTAATAGTGTACTTTTACACCTTCCATCTCCTTCTATTGATAATGTATACTTTACACCTTTCCATCTCTGTATACTTTAAACTATTGATAATGTATACTTTACACCTTCCATCTCCTTCTATTGATAATGTATACTTTACACCTTCCATCTCCTATTCTATTAATGTATACTTTTACACCTTCCATCTCCTATTGATAATGTATACTTTACACCTTCCATCTCCTTCTATTGATAATGTATACTTTACACCTCTCTTGCTGTTAATTATGTATACTTTACACCTTCCATCTCCTTCTATTGATAATGTATACTTTACACCTTCCATCTCCTTCTATTGATAATGTATACTTTACACCTTCCATCTCCTTCTATTGATAATGTATACTTTACACCTTCCATCTCCTTCTATTGATAATGTATACTTACACCTTCCATCTCCCTATTGATAATGTATACTTTACACCTTCCATCTCCTTCTATTGATAATGTATACTTTACACCTTCCATCTCCTTCTATTGATAATGTATACTTTACACCTTCCATCTCCTATTGATAATGTATACTTTACACCTTCCATCTCCTTCTATTGATAATGTATACTTTACACCTTCCATCTCCTTCTATTGATAATGTATACTTTACACCTTCCATCTCCTTCTATTGATAATGTATACTTTACACCTTTGATCATCTCCTTTACATTGATATTATGTATACTTTTACACCTTCCATCTCCTTCTATTGATAATGTATACTTTACACCTTCCATCTCCTTCTATTGATAATGTATACTTTACACCTTCCATCTCCTTCTATTGATAATGTATACTTTACACCTTCCATCTCCCTTTGATAATGTATACTTTACACCTTCCATCTCCTCTATTAATAATGTATACTTTACACCTTCCATCTCCTTCTATTGATAATGTATACTTTACACCTTCCATCTCCTTCTATTGATAATGTATACTTTACACCTTCCATCTCCTTCTATTAATAGTATACTTTACACCTTCCATCTTCCTTTTATTAATAACGTATACTTTACACCTTCCATCTCCTTCTATTGATAATGTATACTTTACACCTTCCATCTCCTATTAATAATGTATACTTTACACCTTCCATCTCCTTCTGATAATGTATACTTTACACCTTCCATCTCCTTTCTATTAATGTATACTTTACACCTTCCATCTCCTTTCTATTGATAATGTATACTTTACACCTTCCATCTCTACTTCTTTTACATTTTCCATAATAATGTATACTTTACACCTTCCATCTCCTTCTATTGATAATGTATACTTTACACCTTCCATCTCCTTCTATTGATAAAGTATACTTTACACCTTCCATCTCCTTCTATTGATAATGTATACTTTACACCTTCCATCTCCTTCTATTAATAATGTATACTTTACACCTTCCATCTCTATTAATAATGTATACTTTACACCTTCCACTGATAATGTATACTTTACACCTTCCATCTTCTTCTATTGATAATGTATACTTTACACCTTCCATCTCCTTCTATTGATAATGTATACTTTACACCTTCCATCTCCTTCTATTGATAATGTATACTTTACACCTTCCATCTCCTTCTATTGATAATGTATACTTTACACCTTCCATCTCCTTTCTATTGATAATGTATACTTTACACCTTCCATCTCCTTCTATTAATAATGTATACTTTACACCTTTCATCTCCTTCTATTAATAGTGTACTTTACACCTTTCATCTCCTTCTATTGATAATGTATACTTTACACCTTCCATCTCCTTCTATTGATAATGTATACTTTACACCTTCCATCTCCTGTTGATAATGTATAATGTACACCTTCCATCTCTTTGATAATGTATACTTTAACACCTTCCATTCTTTCTATTGATAATGTATACTTTACACCTTCCATCTCCTTCTATTGATAATGTATACTTTACACCTTCCATCTCCTTCTATTGATAATGTATACTTTACACCTTCCATCTCCTTCTATTGATAATGTATACTTTACACCTTCCATCTCCTTCTATTGATAATGTATACTTTACACCTTCCATCTCCTTCTATTGATAATGTATACTTTACACCTTCCATCTCCTTCTATTGATAATGTATACTTTACACCTTCCATCTCCTATTGATAATGTATACTTTACACCTTCCATCTCCTATTGATAATGTATACTTTACACCTTCCATCTCCTTCTATTGATAATGTATACTTTACACCTTCCATCTCCTTCTATTGATAATGTATACTTTACACCTTCCATCTCCTTCTATTGATAATGTATACTTTACACCTTCCATCTCCTTCTATTGATAATGTATACTTTACACCTTCCATCTCCTTCTATTGATAATGTATACTTTACACCTTCCATCTCACCTTCTATTGATAATGTATACTTTACACCTTCCATCTCCTTCTATTGATAATGTATACTTTACACCTTCCATCTCCCTTTGATATTGTATACTTTACACCTTCCATCTCCTATTGATAATGTATACTTTACCTTCCATTCCTCCTATTCTATAATGTATACTTTACACCTTCCATCTCCCTTTATTGATAATGTATACTTTACACCTTTCATCTCCTTCTATTGATAATGTATACTTTACACCTTCCATCTCCTTCTATTGATAATGTATACTTTACACCTTCCATCTCCTTCTATTGATAATGTATACTTTACACCTTCCATCTCTTCTATTGATAATGTATACTTTACACCTTCCATCTCCTTCTATTGATAATGTATACTTTACACCTTCCATCTCCCTTCTATTGATAATGTATACTTTACACCTTCCATCTCCTTCTATTGATAATGTATACTTTACACCTTCCATCTCCTTCTATTGATAATGTATACTTTTACACCTTCCATCTCCTTCTATTGATAATGTATACTTTACACCTTCCATTGATCCTTCTATTGATAATGTATACTTTACACCTTCCATCTCCTTCTATTGATAATGTATACTTTACACCTTTCTTTCTATTGATAATGTATACTTTACACCTTCCATCTCCTTCTATTGATAATGTATACTTTACACCTTCCATCTCCTTCTATTGATAATGTATACTTTACACCTTCCATCTCCTTCTATTGATAATGTATACTTTACACCTTCCATCTCCCTATTGATAATGTATACTTTACACCTTCCATCTCCTTCTATTGATAATGTATACTTTACACCTTCCATCTCCTTTTCTATTGATAATGTATACTTTACACCTTCCATCTCCTTCTATTGATAATGTATACTTTACACCTTCCATCTCCTTCTATTGATAATGTATACTTTACACCTTCCATCTCCTTTCTTTATTGATAATGTATACTTTACACCTTCCATCTTTTATTGATAATGTATACTTTACACCTTCCATCTCCTTCTATTGATAATGTATACTTTACACCTTCCATCTCCTTCTATTGATAATGTATACTTTACACCTTCCATCTCCTTCTATTGATAATGTATACTTTACACCTTCCATCTCCTTCTATTGATAATGTATACTTTACACCTTCCATCTCCTTCTATTGATAATGTATACTTTACACCTTCCATCTCCTTTCTATTGATAATGTATATATTTTTACACCTTCCATCTCCTTCTATTGATAATGTATACTTTTACACCTTCCATCTCCTCCTATTGATAATGTATACTTTACACCTTCCATCTCCTTCTATTGATAATGTATACTTTACACCTTCCATCTCCTTCTATTGATAATGTATACTTTACACCTTCCATTCCCTTCTGATAATGTATACTTTACACCTTCCATCTCCTTCTATTGATAATGTATACTTTACACCTTCCATCTCCTTCTATTGATAATGTATACTTTTACACCTTCCATCTCCTTCTATTGATAATGTATACTTTACACCTTCCATCTCCTTCTATTGATAATGTATACTTTACACCTTCCATCTCCTTCTATTGATAATGTATACTTTACACCTTCCATCTCCTTCTATTGATAATGTATACTTTACACCTTCCATCTCCTTCTATTGATAATGTATACTTTACACCTTCCATCTCCTTCTATTGATAATGTATACTTTACACCTTCCATCTCCTTCTATTGATAATGTATACTTTACACCTTCCATCTCCTTCTATTGATAATGTATACTTTTACACCTTCCATCTCCTTCTATTGATAATGTATACTTTACACCTTCCATCTCCTTCTATTGATAATGTATACTTTTACACCTTCCATCTCCTTCTATTGATAATGTATACTTTACACCTTCCATCTCCTTTCTATTGATAATGTATACTTTACACCTTCCATCTCCTTCTATTGATAATGTATACTTTACACCTTACATCTTCTATTGATAATGTATACTTTATACCTTCCATTTTCTTCTATTGATAATGTATACTTTACACCTTCCATCTCCTTTCTATTTCTTCCTCATAATGTATACTTTACACCTTCCATCTTCTTCTATTGATAATGTATACTTTACACCTTCCATCTCCTTCTATTGATAATGTATACTTTACACCTTCCATCTCCTTCTATTGATAATGTATACTTTACACCTTCCATCTCCTTCTATTGATAATGTATACTTTACACCTTCCATCTCCTTTCTATTGATAATGTATACTTTACACCTTCCATCTCCTTCTATTGATAATGTATACTTTTACACCTTCCATCTCCTTCTATTGATAATGTATACTTTACACCTTCCATCTCCTTCTATTGATAATGTATACTTTACACCTTCCATCTCCTTTATTGATAATGTATACTTTACACCTTCCATCTCCTATTGATAATGTATACTTTACACCTTCCATCTCCTTCTATTGATATATGTATACTTTACACCTTCCATCTCCTATTGATAATGTATACTTTACACCTTCCATCTTCTTCTATTGATAATGTATACTTTACACCTTCCATCTCCTTTCTCTATTGATAATGTATACTTTACACCTTCCATCTCCTTCTATTGATAATGTATACTTTACACCTTCCATCTCCTTCTATTGATAATGTATACTTTACACCTTCCATCTCCTTCTATTGATAATGTATACTTTACACCTTCCATTGATCCTTCTATTGATAATGTATACTTTACACCTTCCATCTCCTTCTATTGATAATGTATACTTTACACCTTCCATCTCCTTACTTACACCTTCCATTGATAATGTATACTTTACACCTTCCATCTCCTTCTATTGATAATGTATACTTTACACCTTCCATCTCCTTTTATTGATAATGTATACTTTACACCTTCCATCTCCTTTTATTGATAATGTATACTTTACACCTTCCATCTCCTTCTATTGATAATGTATACTTTACACCTTCCATCTCCTCTCTATTGATAATGTATACTTTACACCTTCCATCTCCTTCTATTGATAATGTATACTTTACACCTTCCATCTCCCTTCTATTGATAATGTATACTTTTACACCTTCCATCTCCTTCTATTGATAATGTATACTTTACACCTTCCATCTCCTTCTATTGATAATGTATACTTTACACCTTCCATCTCCTTCTATTGATAATGTATACTTTACACCTTCCATCTCCTTTATTGATAATGTATACTTTACACCTTCCATCTCCCTTCTATTAATAATGTATACTTTACACCTTCCATTCCCTCTATTGATAATGTATACTTTACACCTTCCATTTCCTTCTATTGATAATGTATACTTTACACCTTCCATCTCCTTCTATTGATAATGTATACTTTACACCTTCCATCTCCTTCTATTGATAATGTATACTTTACACCTTCCATCTCCTTCTATTGATAATGTATACTTTACACCTTCCATCTCCTCCTATTGATAATGTATACTTTACACCTTCCATCTCCTTCTATTGATAATGTATACTTTACACCTTCCATCTCCTTCTATTGATAATGTATACTTTACACCTTCCATTCCTTCTATTGATAATGTATACTTTACACCTTCCATCCTTCTATTGATAATGTATACTTTACACCTTCCATCTCCTTCTATTAATAAAGTATACTTTACACCTTCCATCTCCTTCTATTAATAATGTATACTTTACACCTTCCATCTCCTTCCTATTGATAATGTATACTTTACACCTTCCATCTCCTTCTATTGATAATGTATACTTTACACCTTCCATCTCCTTTCTATTAATAAAGTATACTTTACACCTTCCATCTCCTTCTATTGATAATGTATACTTTACACCTTTCATCTCCTTCTATTGATAATGTATACTTTACACCTTCCATCTCCTTCTATTGATAATGTATACTTTACACCTTCCATCTTCTATTGATAATGTATACTTTACACCTTCCATCTCCTTTCTATTGATAATGTATACTTTACACCTTCCATCTCCTTCTATTGATAATGTATACTTTACACCTTCCATCTCCTTCTATTGATAATGTATACTTTACACCTTCCATCTTTCTATTGATAATGTATACTTTACACCTTCCATCTCCTTCTATTGATAATGTATACTTTACACCTTCCATCTCCTTCTATTGATAATGTATACTTTACACCTTCCATCTCCTTCTATTGATAATGTATACTTTACACCTTCCATCTCCTTCTATTGATAATGTATACTTTACACCTTCCATCTCCTTTTGATAATGTATACTTTACACCTTCCATCTCCTTCTATTGATAATGTATACTTTACACCTTCCATCTCCTTCTATTGATAATGTATACTTTACACCTTCCATCTCCTTCTATTGATAATGTATACTTTACACCTTCCATCTCCTTCTATTGATAATGTATACTTTACACCTTCCATCTCCTTCTATTGATAATGTATACTTTACACCTTCCATCTCCTTCTATTGATAATGTATACTTTACACCTTCCATCTCCTTTTACACCTTTCATCTCCTTCTATTGATAATGTATACTTTACACCTTCCATCTCCTTCTATTGATAATGTATACTTTACACCTTCCATCTCCTTCTATTGATAATGTATACTTTACACCTTCCATCTCCTTCTATTGATAATGTATACACCTTTTCTTCTATTGATAATGTATACTTTACACCTTCCATCTCCTTCTATTGATAATGTATACTTTACACCTTCCATCCCTTTATTGATAATGTATACTTTACACCTTCCATCTCCTTCTATTGATAATGTATACTTTACACCTTCCATCTCCTTCTATTGATAATGTATACTTTACACCTTCCATCTCCTTCTATTGATAATGTATACTTTACACCTTCCATCTCCTTCTATTGTATAACACCTTCCATTCTTCTATTGATAATGTATACTTTACACCTTCCATCTCCTTCTATTGATAATGTATACTTTACACCTTCCATCTCCTTCTATTGATAATGTATACTTTACACCTTCCATCTCCTATTGATAATGTATACTTTACACCTTCCATTCCTTCCTATTGATAATGTATACTTTACACCTTCCATCTCCTTCTATTAATAACGTATACTTTACACCTTCCATCTCCTATTGATAACGCATACTTTACACCTTCCATCTCCTATTGATAATGCATACTTTACACCTTCCATCTCCTTCTATTAATAAAGTATACTTTACACCTTTCATCTCCTTCTATTGATAATGTATACTTTACACCTTCCATCTCCTTCTATTGATAATGTATACTTTACACCTTCCATCTCCTTCTATTGATAATGTATACTTTACACCTTCCATCTTTCTATTGATAATGTATACTTTACACCTTCCATCTCCTTCTATTGATAATGTATACTTTACACCTTCCATCTCCTTCTATTGATAATGTATACTTTACACCTTCCATCTCCTTCCTATTGATAATGTATACTTTACACCTTCCATCTCCTTCTCTATTGATAATGTATACTTTACACCTTCCATCTCCTTCTATTGATAATGTATACTTTACACCTTCCATCTCCTTCTATTGATAATGTATACTTTACACCTTCCATCTCCTTCTATTGATAATGTATACTTTACACCTTCCATCTCCTTGATATTGATAATGTATACTTTACACCTTCCATCTCCTTCTATTGATAATGTATACTTTACACCTTCCATCTCCTATTGATAATGTATACTTTACACCTTCCATCTCCTTCTATTGATAATGTATACTTTACACCTTCCATCTTCTTCTATTAATAGTATACTTTACACCTTCCATCTCCAATTGATAACGCATACTTTACACCTTTCATCTTCTTCTATTAATAATGTATATTTTACACCTTCCATCTCCTTCTATTGATAATGTATACTTTACACCTTCCATCTCCTTCTATTGATAATGTATACTTTACACCTTCCATCTCCTTCCATTCTTATTGATAATGTATATTTTACACCTTCCATCTCCCTTGATAATGTATGTATATTATACACCTTCCATCTCCTTCTATTGATAATGTATACTTTACACCTTCCATCTCCTTCTATTGATAATGTATACTTTACACCTTCCATCTCCTTCTATTGATAATGTATACTTTACACCTTCCATCTCTTCTATTGATAATGTATACTTTACACCTTCCATCTCCTTCTATTGATAATGTATACTTTACACCTTCCATCTCCTTCTATTGATAATGTATACTTTACACCTTCCATCTCCTTTTATTGATAATGTATACTTTACACCTTCCATCTCCTTCTATTGATAATGTATACTTTACACCTTCCATCTCCTTCTATTGATAATGTATACTTTACACCTTCCATCTCCTTCTTGATAATGTATACTTTACACCTATTGATAATGTATACTTTTACACCTTCCATCTCCTTCTATTGATAATGTATACTTTACACCTTCCATCTCACTTCTATTGATAATGTATACTTTACACCTTCCATCTCCTTCTATTGATAATGTATACTTTACACCTTCCATCTCCTTCTATTGATAATGTATACTTTACACCTTCCATCTCCTTCTCTATTGATAATGTATACTTTACACCTTCCATCTCCTTCTATTGATAATGTATACTTTACACCTTCCATCTCCTTCTATTGATAATGTATACTTTACACCTTCCATCTCCTTCTATTGATAATGTATACTTTACACCTTCCATCTCCTTCTATTGATAATGTATACTTTACACCTTCCATCTCCTTCTATTGATAATGTATACTTTACACCTTCCATCTCCTTCTATTGATAATGTATACTTTACACCTTCCATCTCCTTCTATTGATAATGTATACTTTACACCTTCCATCTCCTATTGATAATGTATACTTTACACCTTCCATCTTCTTCTATTGATAATGTATACTTTACACCTTCCATCTCCTTCTATTGATAATGTATACTTTTACACCTTCCATCTCATTCTATTGATAATGTATACTTTACACCTTCCATCTCCTTCTATTGATAATGTATACTTTACACCTTCCATCTCCTTCATTGATAATGTATACTTTACACCTTCCATCTCCTTCTATTGATAATGTATACTTTACACCT
This sequence comes from Tachypleus tridentatus, assembly GCF_004210375.1. Taxonomy (NCBI): domain Eukaryota; kingdom Metazoa; phylum Arthropoda; class Merostomata; order Xiphosura; family Limulidae; genus Tachypleus; species Tachypleus tridentatus. The sequence continues at coordinate 174,614,447 of NC_134831.1, forward strand.
TCCATCTCCTTCTATTGATAATGTATACTTTACACCTTCCATCTCCTTCTCATTGATAATGTATACTTTACACCTTCCATCTCCTTCTATTGATAATGTATACTTTACACCTTCCATCTCCTTCTATTGATAATGTATACTTTACACCTTCCATCTCCTTCTATTGATAATGTATACTTTACACCTTCCATCTCCTTCTATTTTATAATGTATACTTTTACACCTTCCATCTCCTTCTATTGATAATGTATACTTTACACCTTCCATTCCTGATAATGTATACTTTACACCTTCCATCTCCTTCTCTATTGATAATGTATACTTTACACCTTCCATCTCCTTCTATTGATAATGTATACTTTACACCTTCCATCTCCTTCTATTGATAATGTATACTTTACACCTTCCATCTTCCTTCTATTGATAATGTATACTTTACACCTTCCATCTCTTTCTATTGATAATGTATACTTTACACCTTCCATCTCCTTCTATTGATAATGTATACTTTACACCTTCCATCTCCTTCTATTGATAATGTATACTTTACACCTTCCATCTCCTGTTGATAATGTATACTTTACACCTTCCATCTCCCTTTATTGATAATGTATACTTTACACCTTCCATTTCCTTTCTATTGATAATGTATACTTTACACCTTCCATCTCCTTCTATTGATAAAGTATACTTTACACCTTCCATCTCCTTCTATTGATAATGTATAATTTACACCTTCCATCTCCTTCTATTGATAATGTATACTTTACACCTTCCATCTCCTTCTATTGATAATGTATACTTTACACCTTCCATCTCCTTCTATTGATAATGTATACTTTACACCTTCCATCTCCTTCTATTAATAGTATATACTTTATTGATAATGTATACTTTACACCTTCCATCTTCTTCTATTGATAATGTATACTTTACACCTTCCATTAATCACCTTCTATTGATAATGTATATTTTACACCTTCCATCTCCTTCTATTGATAATGTATACTTTACACCTTCCATCTCCTTCTATTGATAATGTATACTTACTACACCTTTTCATCTCCTTTATTGATAATGTATACTTTACACCTTCCATCTCCTTCTATTGATAATGTATACTTTACACCTTCCATCTCCTTCTATTGATAATGTATACTTTACACCTTCCATCTCCTTCTATTGATAATGTATACTTTACACCTTCCATCTCCTTCTATTGATAATGTATACTTTACACCTTCCATCTCCTTCTATTGATAATGTATACTTTTACACCTTCCATCTCCTTCTATTGATAATGTATACTTTACACCTTCCATCTCCTTCTATTGATAATGTATACTTTACACCTTCCATCTCCTTCTATTGATAATGTATACTTTACACCTTCCATCTCCTTCTATTGATAATGTATACTTTACACCTTCCATTTCCTTCTATTGATAATGTATACTTTACACCTTCCATCTCCTTCTATTGATAATGTATACTTTACACCTTCCATTCCTTCTGTGATAAAGTAATTGATATGTATACTTTACACCTTCCATCTCCATCTATTGATAATGTATACTTTACACCTTCCATCTCCTTCTATTGATAATGTATACTTTACACCTTCCATCTCCTTCTATTGATAATGTATACTTTACACCTTCCATCTCCTTCTATTGATAATGTATACTTTACACCTTCCATCTCCTTCTATTGATAATGTATACTTTACACCTTCCATCTCCTTCTATTGATAATGTATACTTTACACCTTCCATTCATAATGTATACTTTACACCTTCCATCTCCTTCTATTAATAGTATACTTTACACCTTCCATCTCCTTCTATTGATAATGTATACTTTACACCTCTCCTTTCTATTGATAATGTATACTTTACACCTTCCATCTCCTATTGATAATGTATACTTTACACCTTCCATCTCCTTCTATTGATAATGTATACTTTACACCTTCCATCTCCTTCTATTGATAATGTATATTTTACACCTTCCATCTCCTTCTATTGATAATGTATACTTTACACCTTCCATTGATAAAGTATATACTTTTTATAATTCCATTCTATTGATAATGTATACTTTTACCTTCCATCTCCTTCTATTGATAATGTATACTTTAAACACCTTGATAATGTATACTTTAAATCTTCTATTGATAATGTATACTTTACACCTTCCATACACCTTATCTTTATAATGTATACTTTACACCTTCCATCTCCCCTATTAATAATGTATACTTACACCTTCCATCTCCCTTCAATTGATAATGTATAATTTACACCTTCCATCTCCTTCTATTGATAATGTATTCTTTACACCTTCCATCTCCTGTTGATAATGTATTCTTTACACCTTCCATCTCCTTCTATTGATAATGTATACTTTACACCTTCCATTTTCTATTGATAATGTATACTTTACACCTTCCATCTCCTTCTATTGATAATGTATACTTTACACCTTCCATCTCTTCTATTGATAATGTATACTTTACACCTTCCATCTCCTTCTATTGATAATGTATACTTTACACCTTCCATCTCCTTCTATTGATAATGTATACTTTACACCTTCCATCTTCTTTCTATTGATAATGTATACTTTACACCTTCCATCTCCTTCTATTGATAATGTATACTTTACACCTTCCATCTCCTTCTATTGATAATGTATACTTTACACCTTCCATCTCCTTCTATTGATAATGTATACTTTACACCTTCCATCTCCTTCTATTGATAATGTATACTTTACACCTTCCATCTCCTTCTATTGATAATGTATACTTTACACCTTCCATCTCCTTCTATTGATAATGTATACTTTACACCTTCCATCTCCTTCTATTGATAATGTATACTTTACACCTTCCATCTCCTTTATTGATAATGTATACTTTACACCTTCCATCTCCTTCTATTGATAATGTATACTTTACACCTTCCATCTCCTTCTATTGATAATGTATACTTTACACCTTCCATCTCCTTCTATTGATAATGTATACTTTACACCTTCCATCTCCTTCTATTGATAAAGTATACTTTACACCTTCCATCTCCTTCTATTGATAATGTATACTTTACACCTTCCATCTCCTTCTATTGATAATGTATACTTTTACACCTTCCATCTCCTTTCTATTGATAATGTATACTTTACACCTTCCATCTCCTTCTATTGATAATGTATACACCTTTATAATGTATACTTTACCTACCTTCCATCTCCTTCTATTGATAATGTATACTTTACACCTTCCATCTCCTTTATTGATAATGTATACTTTACACCTTCCATCTCCTTCTATTGATAATGTATACTTTACACCTTCCATCTCCTATTGATAATGTATACTTTTACACCTTCCATCTCCTATTGATAATGCATACTTTACACCTTTCATCTCCCTATTAATAAAGTATACTTTACACCTTCCATCTCCTTCTATTGATAATGTATACTTTACACCTTCCATCTCCTTCTATTGATAATGTATACTTTTACACCTTCCATCTTCTTCTATTGATAATGTATACTTTACACCTTCCATCTCCTTCTATTGATAATGTATACTTTACACCTTCCATCTCCTTCTATTGATAATGTATACTTTACACCTTCCATCTCTTCTATTGATAATGTATACTTTACACCTTCCATCTCCTTCTATTGATAATGTATACTTTACACCTTCCATCTCCTTTTATTGATAATGTATACTTTACACCTTCCATCTCCTTCTATTGATAATGTATACTTTACACCTTCCATCTCTTATTGATAATGTATACTTTACACCTTCCATCTCCTTCTATTGATAATGTATACTTTACACCTTCCATCTCCTTCTATTGATAATGTATACTTTTACACCTTCCATCTCCTTCTATTGATAATGTATACTTTACACCTTCCATCTCCTTCTATTGATAATGTATAATTTACACCTTCCATTTCCTTCTTTATTGATAATGTATACTTTACACCTTCCATCTCCTTCTATTGATAATGTATACTTTACACCTTCCATCTCCTTCTATTGATAATGTATATTTTACACCTTCCATCTCCTTCTATTGATAATGTATACTTTACACCTTCCATCTCCTATTGATAATGTATACTTTACACCTTCCATCTCCTTCTCTCTATTGATAATGTATACTTTACACCTTCCATCTCTTCTATTGATAATGTATACTTTACACCTTCCATCTCCTTCTATTGATAATGTATACTTTACACCTTCCATCTCCTTCTATTGATAATGTATACTTTACACCTTCCATCTCCTTCTATTCATAATGTATACTTTACACCTTCCATCTCCTCTCTATTGATAATGTATATTTTACACCTTCCATCTTCTTCTATTGATAATGTATACTTTACACCTTCCATCTCCTTCTATTGATAATGTATACTTTACACCTTCCATCTCCTTCTATTGATAATGTATACTTTACACCTTCCATCTCCTTCTATTGATAATGTATACATTTGCACCTTCCATCTCCTTCTATTGATAATGTATACTTTACACCTTCCATCTCCTTCTATTGATAATGTATACTTTACACCTTCCATCTCCTTCTATTGATAATGTATACTTTACACCTTCCATCTCCTTCTATTGATAATGTATACTTTACACCTTCCATCTCCTTCTATTGATAATGTATACTTTACACCTTCCATCTCCTGTTGATAATGTATACTTTACACCTTCCATCTTTACACTTCTATTCCTTGATAATGTATACTTTACACCTTCCATCTCCTTCTATTAATAGTATACTTTACACCTTCCATCTCCTATTGATAATGCATACTTTACACCTTCCATCTCCTTCTATTGATAATGTATACTTTACACCTTCCATTCATAATGTATACTTTACACCTTCCATCTCCTTCTATTGATAATGTATACTTTACACCTTCCATCTCCTTCTATTGATAATGTATACTTTACACCTTCCATCTCCTTCTATTGATAATGTATACTTTACACCTTCCATCTCCTTCTATTGATAATGTATACTTTACACCTTCCATCTTCTTCTATTGATAATGTATACTTTACACCTTCCATCTCCTATTGATAATGTATACTTTACACCTTCCATCTCCTTCTATTGATAATGTATACTTTACACCTTCCATCTCCTCTATTGATAATGTATACTTTACACCTTCCATTGATAATGTATACTTTACACCTTCCATCTCACCTTCCATTGATAATGTATACTTTACACCTTCCATCTCTTTCTATTGATAATGTATACTTTACACCTTCCATTCTTCTATTGATAATGTATACTTTTACACCTTCCATCTCCTTCTATTGATAATGTATACTTTACACCTTCCATCTCCTTCTATTGATAACGTATACTTTACACCTTCCATCTCCTTCTATTGATAATGTATACTTTACACCTTCCATCTCCTTCTATTGATAATGTATACTTTACACCTTCCATCTCCTTCTATTGATAATGTATACTTTACACCTTCCATTTCTTCTATTGATAATGTATACTTTACACCTTCCATCTCCTTCTATTGATAATGTATACTTTACACCTTCCATCTCCTTCTATTGATAATGTATACTTTACACCTTCCATCTCCTTCTATTGATAATGTATACTTTACACCTTCCATCTCCTTCTATTGATAATGTATACTTTACACCTTCCATCTCCTTCTATTGATAATGTATACTTTACACCTTCCATCTCTCTTCTATTGATAATGTATACTTTACACCTTCCATCTCCTTCTATTGATAATGTATACTTTACACCTTCCATCTCCTTCTATTGATAATGTATACTTTACACCTTCCATCTCCTTCTATTGATAATGTATACTTTACACCTTCCATCTCCTTCTATTGATAATGTATACTTTACACCTTCCATCTCCTTCTATTGATAATGTATACTTTACACCTTCCATCTCCTATTGATAATGTATACTTTACACCTTCCATCCTCCTATTAATAAAGTATACTTTACACCTTCCATCTCCTTCTATTGATAATGTATACTTTACACCTTCCATCTCCTTCTATTATTGATAATGTATACTTTACACCTTCCATCTCCTTCTATTGATAATGTATACTTTACACCTTCCATCTCCTTCTATTGATAATGTATACTTTACACCTTCCATCTCCTTCTATTGATAATGTATACTTTACACCTTCCATCTCCTTCTATTGATAATGTATACTTTCCTACACCTTCCATCTCCTTCTATTGATAATGTATACTTTACACCTTCCATTCCTTCTATTGATAATGTATACTTTACACCTTCCATCTCCTTCTATTGATAATGTATACTTTACACCTTCCATCTCCTTCTATTGATAATGTATACTTTACACCTTCCATCTCCTTCTATTGATAATGTATACTTTACACCTTCCATCTCCTTCTATTGATAATGTATACTTTACACCTTCCATCTCCTTCTATTGATAATGTATACTTTACACCTTCCATCTCCTTCTATTGATAATGTATACTTTACACCTTCCATCTCACCTTCATCTATTGATAATGTATACTTTATTTCATAATGTATACTTTACACCTTCCATCTTCCTTCTATTGATAATGTATACTTTTACACCTTCCCATCTCCTTCTATTGATAATGTATACTTTACACCTTCCATCTCCTTCTATTGATAATGTATACTTTTACCTTCCATCTCCTTCTATTGATAATGTATACTTTACACCTTCCATCTCCTTCTATTGATAATGTATACTTTACACCTTCCATCTCCTTCTATTGATAATGTATACTTTACACCTTCCATCTCCTTCTATTGATAATGTATACTTTACACCTTCCATCTCCTTCTATTGATAATGTATACTTTTACACCTTCCATTCTTCTATTGATAATGTATACTTTACACCTTCCATCTCCTTCTATTGATAATGTATACTTTACACCTTCCATCTCCTTCTATTAATAATGTATACTTTACACCTTCCATCTCCTTTTATTGATAATGTATACTTTACACCTTCCATCTCCATTTATTGATAATGTATACTTTACACCTTCCATCTCCTTTTATTGATAATGTATACTTTACACCTTCCATCTCTCTTCTATTGATAATGTATACTTTACACCTTCCATCTCCTTCTATTGATAATGTATACTTTACACCTTCCATCTCCTTCTATTGATAATGTATACTTTACACCTTCCATTCCTTCTATTGATAATGTATACTTTACACCTTCCATCTCCTTCTATTGATAATGTATACTTTACACCTTCCATTTCTATTGATAATGTATACTTTAACCTTCCATCTCCTTCTATTGATAATGTATACTTTACACCTTCCATTCCTTTGATAATGTATACTTTACACCTTCCATTGATAATGTATACTCCCTTATTGATAATGTATACTTTACACCTTCCATCTCCTTCTATTAATAATGTATACTTTTACACCTTCCATCTCCTTTATTGATAATGTATACTTTACACCTTCCATCTCCTTCTATTGATAATGTATACTTTACACCTTCCATCTCCTTCTATTGATAATGTATACTTTACACCTTCCATCTCCTTCTATTGATAATGTATACTTTACACCTTCCATTTCCTTCTATTGATAATGTATACTTTACACCTTCCATCTCCTTCTATTGATAATGTATACTTTACACCTTCCATCTCCTCTATTGATAATGTATACTTTACACCTTCCATCTCCTTCTATTCATAATGTATACTTTACACCTTCCATCTCCTTCTATTGATAATGTATACTTTACACCTTCCATCTCCTTCTATTGATAATGTATACTTTACACCTTCCATCTCCTTCTATTGATAATGTATACTTTACACCTTCCATCTCCTCTCTATTGATAATGTATACTTTACACCTTCCATCTCCTTCTATTGATAATGTATACTTTACACCTTCCATCTCCTTCTATTGATAATGTATACTTTACACCTTCCATCTCCTTCTATTGATAATGTATACTTTACACCTTCCATCTCCTTCTATTGATAATGTATACTTTACACCTTCCATCTCCTTCTATTGATAATGTATACTTTACACCTTCCATCTCCTTCTATTGATAATGTATACTTTACACCTTCCATCTCCTTCTATTGATAATGTATACTTTACACCTTCCATCTCCTATTATGATATATTTTACACCTTCCATCTTCCTTCTATTGATAATGTATACTTTACACCTTCCATCTCCTTTATTGATAATGTATACTTTACACCTTCCATCTCCTTCTATTGATAATGTATACTTTACACCTTCCATCTCCTTCTATTGATAGTATACTTTACACCTTCCATCTCTTTACACCTTGTATAGATAATGTATACTTTTACACCTTCCATCTCCTTCTATTGATAAAGTATACTTTACACCTTCCATCTCCTTCTATTGATAATGTATACTTTACACCTTCCATCTCTTCTATTGATAATGTATACTTTACACCTTCCATCTTATTCTATTATTGTATACTTTACACCTTCCATCTCCTTCTATTGATAATGTATACTTTTACACCTTCCATCTCCTTCTATTGATAATGTATACTTTACACCTTCCATCTCCTTCTATTGATAATGTATACTTTACACCTTCCATCTCCTTCTATTGATAATGTATACTTTACACCTTCCATCTCCTTCTATTGATAATGTATACTTTACACCTTCCATCTCCTTCTATTGATAATGTATACTTTACACCTTCCATCTCCTTCTATTGATAATGTATACTTTACACCTTCCATCTCCTTCTATTGATAATATATACTTTACACCTTCCATCTCCTTCTATTGATAATGTATACTTTACACCTTCCATCTCCTTCTATTGATAATGTATACTTTACACCTTCCATCTCCTTCTATTGATAATGTATACTTTACACCTTCCATCTCCTTCTATTGATAATGTATACTTTACACCTTCCATCTTACACCTTCATCTCTCTATTGATAATGTATACTTTACACCTTCCATCTCCTTCTATTGATAATGTATACTTTACACCTTCCATCTCCTTCTATTGATAATGTATACTTTACACCTTCCATCTCCTTCTATTGATAATGTATACTTTACACCTTCCATCTCCTTCTATTGATAATGTATACTTTACACCTTCCATCTCCTTCTATTGATAATGTATACTTTACACCTTCCATCTCCCTTCTATTGATAATGTATACTTTACACCTTCCATCTCTTCTATTGATAATGTATACTTTACACCTTCCATCTCCTTCTATTGATAATGTATACTTACACCTTCCATCTCCTTCTATTGATAATGTATACTTTACACCTTCCATCTCCTATTGATAATGTATACTTTTACACCTTCCATCTCCTTCTATTGATAATGTATACTTTACACCTTCCATCTCCTTCTATTGATAATGTATACTTTACACCTTCCATCTCCTTCTATTGATAATGTATACTTTACACCTTCCATCTCCTTCTATTGATAATGTATACTTTACACCTTCCATCTCCTTCTATTGATAATGTATACTTTACACCTTCCATCTCCTTCTTGATTGATAATGTATACTTTACACCTTCCATCTCCTTCTTATTGATAATGTATACTTTACACCTTCCATCTCCTTCTATTGATAATGTATACTTTACACCTTCCATCTCCTATCTCCTTCTATAATGTATACTTTACACCTTCCATCTCCTTCTATTGATAATGTATACTTTACACTTTCCATCTCCTTCTATTGATAATGTATACTTTACACCTTCCATCTCCTTCTATTGATAATGTATACTTTACACCTTCCATCTCCTTCTATTGATAATGTATACTTTACACCTTCCATCTCCTTCTATTGATAATGTATACTTTTACACCTTCCATCTCCTTCTATTGATAATGTATACTTTACACCTTCCATCTCCTTCTATTGATAATGTATACTTTACACCTTCCATCTCCTTCTATTGATAATGTATACTTTACACCTTCCATCTCCTTCTATTGATAATGTATACTTTACACCTTCCATCTCCTTCTATTGATAATGTATACTTTACACCTTCCATCTCCTTCTATTGATAATGTATACTTTACACCTTCCATCTCCTTCTATTGATAATGTATACTTTACACCTTCCATCTCCTTCTATTGATAATGTATACTTTACACCTTCCATCTCCTTCTATTGATAATGTATACTTTACACCTTCCATCTCCTTCTATTGATAATGTATACTTTACACCTTCCATCTCCTTCTATTGATAATGTATACTTTACACCTTCCATCTCCTTCTATTGATAATGTATACTTTACACCTTCCATCTCCTATTGATAATGTATACTTTACACCTTCCATCTCCTTCTATTGATAATGTATACTTTACACCTTCCATCTCCTTCTATTGATAATGTATACTTTACACCTTCCATCTCCTTCTATTGATAATGTATACTTTACACCTTCCATCTCCTTCTATTGATAATGTATACTTTACACCTTCCATCTCCTTCTATTGATAATGTATACTTTACACCTTCCATCTCCTTCTATTGATAATGTATACTTTACACCTTCCATCTCCTTCTTTACACCTTCTCATTGATAATGTATACTTTACACCTTCCATCTCCTTCTATTGATAATGTATACTTTACACCTTCCATCTCCTATTGATAATGTATACTTTACACCTTCCATCTCCTTCTATTGATAATGTATACTTTACACCTTCCATCTCCTATTGATAATGTATACTTTACACCTTCCATCTCCTTCTATTGATAATGTATACTTTACACCTTCCATCTCCTTCTATTGATAATGTATACTTTACACCTTCCATCTCCTTATTGATAATGTATACTTTACACCTTCCATCTTCTATTGATAATGTATACTTTACACCTTCCATCTCCTTCTATTGATAATGTATACTTTACACCTTCCATCTCCTTCTATTGATAATGTATACTTTACACCTTCCATCTCCTTCTATTGATAATGTATACTTTACACCTTCCATCTCCTTCTATTGATAATGTATACTTTTACACCTTCCATCTCCTTCTATTGATAATGTATACTTTACACCTTCCATCTCCTTCTATTGATAATGTATACTTTACACCTTCCATCTCCTTCTATTGATAATGTATACTTTACACCTTCCATCTCTTTACACCTTCCATCTCCTTCTATTGATAATGTATACTTTACACCTTCCATCTCCTTCTATTGATAATGTATACTTTACACCTTCCATCTCCTTCTATTGATAATGTATACTTTACACCTTCCATCTCCTATTGATAATGTATACTTTACACCTTCCATCTCCTTCTATTGATAATGTATACTTTACACCTTCCATCTCCTTCTATTGATAATGTATACTTTACACCTTCCATCTCCTTCTATTGATAATGTATACTTTACACCTTCCATTTCCTTCTATTGATAATGTATACTTTACACCTTCCATCTCCTTCTATTGATAATGTATACTTTACACCTTCCATCTCCTTCTATTGATAATGTATACTTTACACCTTCCATCTCCTATTGATAATGTATACTTTACACCTTCCATCTCCTTCTATTGATAATGTATACTTTACACCTTCCATCTCCTTCTATTGATAATGTATACTTTACACCTTCCATCTCCTGTTTATTCCATAATGTATACTTTACACCTTCCATCTCCTTCTATTGATAATGTATACTTTACACCTTCCATCTCCTTCTATTGATAATGTATACTTTACACCTTCCATCTCCTTCTATTGATAATGTATACTTTACACCTTCCATCTCCTTCTATTGATAATGTATACTTTACACCTTCCATCTCCTTCTATTGATAATGTATACTTTACACCTTCCATCTCCTTCTATTGATAATGTATACTTTACACCTTCCATCTCCTTCTATTGATAATGTATACTTTACACCTTCCATCTCCTTCTATTGATAATGTATACTTTACACCTTCCATCTCCTTCTATTGATAATGTATACTTTACACCTTCCATCTCCTTCTATTGATAATGTATACTTTACACCTTCCATCTCCTTCTATTGATAATGTATACTTTACACCTTCCATCTCCTTCTATTGATAATGTATACTTTACACCTTCCATCTCCTTCTATTGATAATGTATACTTTACACCTTCCATCTCCTTCTATTGATAATGTATACTTTACACCTTCCATCTCCTTCTATTGATAATGTATACTTTACACCTTCCATCTCCTTCTATTGATAATGTATACTTTACACCTTCCATCTCCTTCTATTGATAATGTATACTTTACACCTTCCATCTCCTTCTATTGATAATGTATACTTTACACCTTCCATCTCCTTCTATTGATAATGTATACTTTACACCTTCCATCTCCTTCTATTGATAATGTATACTTTACACCTTCCATCTCCTTCTATTGATAATGTATACTTTACACCTTCCATCTCCTTCTATTGATAATGTATACTTTACACCTTCCATCTCCTTCTATTGATAATGTATACTTTACACCTTCCATCTCCTTCTATTGATAATGTATACTTTACACCTTCCATTTCCTTCTATTGATAATGTATACTTTACACCTTCCATCTCCTTCTATTGATAATGTATACTTTACACCTTCCATCTCCTATTGATAATGTATACTTTACACCTTCCATCTCCTTCTATTGATAATGTATACTTTACACCTTCCATCTCCTTCTATTGATAATGTATACTTTACACCTTCCATCTCCTTCTATTGATAATGTATACTTTACACCTTCCATCTCCTTCTATTGATAATGTATACTTTACACCTTCCATCTCCTTCTATTGATAATGTATACTTTACACCTTCCCTCTCCATCTATTGAATGTATACTTTACACCTTCCATCTCTCCTTCTATTGATAATGTATACTTTACACCTTCCATCTCCTTCTATTGATAATGTATACTTTACACCTTCCATCTCCTTCTATTGATAATGTATACTTTACACCTTCCATCTCCTTCTATTGATAATGTATACTTTACACCTTCCATCTCCTTCTATTGATAATGTATACTTTACACCTTCCATCTCCTTCTATTGATAATGTATACTTTACACCTTCCATCTCCTTCTATTAATAATGTATACTTTACACCTTCCATCTCCTTCTATTGATAATGTATACTTTACACCTTCCATCTCTTCTTCTATTGATAATGTATACTTTACACCTTCCATCTCCTTCTATTGATAATGTATACTTTACACCTTCCATCTCCTTCTATTGATAATGTATACTTTACACCTTCCATCTCCTTCTATTGATAATGTATACTTTACACCTTCCATCTCCTTCTATTGATAATGTATACTTTACACCTTCCATCTTTAAACCTTCTATTGATAATGTATACTTTACACCTTCCATTTCCTTCTATTGATAATGTATACTTTAATGTATACCTTCCATCTCCTTCTCTATTGATAATGTATACTTTACACCTTCCATCTCCTTCTATTGATAATGTATACTTTACACCTTCCATCTCCTTCTATTGATAATGTATACTTTACACCTTCCATCTCCTTCTATTGATAATGTATACTTTACACCTTCCATCTCCTTCTATTGATAATGTATACTTTACACCTTCCATCTCCTTCTATTGATAATGTATACTTTACACCTTCCATCTCCTTCTATTGATAATGTATACTTTACACCTTCCATCTCCTTCTATTGATAATGTATACTTTACACCTTCCATCTCCTTCTATTGATAATGTATACTTTACACCTTCCATCTCCTTCTATTGATAATGTATACTTTACACCTTCCATTTCTTCTATTGATAATGTATACTTTACACCTTCCATCTCCTTCTATTGATAATGTATACTTTACACCTTCCATCTCCTTCTATTGATAATGTATACTTTACACCTTCCATCTCCTTCTATTGATAATGTATACTTTACACCTTCCATCTCCTTCTATTGATAATGTATACTTTACACCTTCCATCTCCTTCTATTGATAATGTATACTTTACACCTTCCATTTCCTTCTATTGATAATGTATACTTTACACCTTCCATCTCCTTCTATTGATAATGTTCACTTTACAATGTATACTTTACACCTTCCATTCTATTAATGTATACTTTACACCTTCCATCTCCTTCTATTGATAATGTATACTTTACACCTTCCATCTCCTTCTATTGATAATGTATACTTTACACCTTCCATCTCCTATTGATAATGTATACTTTACACCTTCCATCTCCTTCTATTGATAATGTATACTTTACACCTTCCATCTCCTTCTATTGATAATGTATACTTTACACCTTCCATCTCCTTCTATTGATAATGTATACTTTACACCTTCCATCTCCTTCCATATTGATAATGTATACTTTACACCTTCCATCTCCTTCTATTGATAATGTATACTTTACACCTTCCATCTCCTTCTATTGATAATGTATACTTTACACCTTCCATCTCCTTCTATTGATAATGTATACTTTACACCTTCCATCTCCTTCTATTGATAATGTATACTTTACACCTTCCATCTCCTTCTATTGATAATGTATACTTTACACCTTCCATTCCTTCTATTGATAATGTATACTTTACACCTTCCATCTCCTTCTATTGATAATGTATACTTTACACCTTCCATCTCCTTCTATTGATAATGTATACTTTACACCTTCCATCTCCTTCTATTGATAATGTATACTTTACACCTTCCATCTCCTTCTATTGATAATGTATACTTTACACCTTCCATCTCCTTCTATTGATAATGTATACTTTACACCTTCCATCTCCTTCTATTGATAATGTATACTTTACACCTTCCATCTCCTTCTATTGATAATGTATACTTTACACCTTCCATCTCCTTCTATTGATAATGTATACTTTACACCTTCCATCTCCTTCTATTGATAATGTATACTTTACACCTTCCATCTCCTTCTATTGATAATGTATACTTTTACACCTTCCATCTCCTTCTATTGATAATGTATACTTTACACCTTCCATCTCCTTCTATTGATAATGTATACTTTACACCTTCCATCTCCTTCTATTGATAATGTATACTTTACACCTTCCATCTCCTTCTATTGATAATGTATACTTTACACCTTCCATCTCCTTCTATTGATAATGTATACTTTACACCTTCCATCTCCTTCTATTGATAATGTATACTTTACACCTTCCATCTCCTTCTATTGATAATGTATACTTTACACCTTCCTTCTCCTTCCATTGATAATGTATACTTTACACCTTCCATCTCCTTCTATTGATAATGTATACTTTACACCTTCCATCTCCTTCTATTGATAATGTATACTTTACACCTTCCATCTCCTTCTATTGATAATGTATACTTTACACCTTTCTTTCTATTGATAATGTATACTTTACACCTTCCATCTCCTTCTATTGATAATGTATACTTTACACCTTCCATCTCCTTCTATTGATAATGTATACTTTACACCTTCCATCTCCTTCTATTGATAATGTATACTTTACACCTTCCATCTCCTTCTATTGATAATGTATACTTTACACCTTCCATCTCCTTCTATTGATAATGTATACTTTACACCTTCCATCTCCTTCTATTGATAATGTATACTTTACACCTTCCATCTCCTTCTATTGATAATGTATACTTTACACCTTCCATCTCCTTCTATTGATAATGTATACTTTACACCTTCCATCTCCTTCTATTGATAATGTATACTTTACACCTTCCATCTCCTTCTATTGATAATGTATACTTTACACCTTCCATCTCCTTCTATTGATAATGTATACTTTACACCTTCCATCTCCTTCTATTGATAATGTATACTTTACACCTTCCATCTCCTTCTATTGATAATGTATACTTTACACCTTCCATCTCCTTCTATTGATAATGTATACTTTACACCTTCCATCTCCTTCTATTGATAATGTATACTTTACACCTTCCATTGATCCTTCTATTGATAATGTATACTTTACACCTTCCATCTCCTTCTATTGATAATGTATACTTTACACCTTCCATCTCCTTCTATTGATAATGTATACTTTACACCTTCCATCTCCTTCTATTGATAATGTATACTTTACACCTTCCATCTCCTTCTATTGATAATGTATACTTTACACCTTCCATCTCCTTCTATTGATAATGTATACTTTACACCTTCCATCTCCTTCTATTGATAATGTATACTTTACACCTTCTTTACATCTTCCTTCTTTCTATTGATAATGTATACTTTACACCTTCCATCTCCTTCTATTGATAATGTATACTTTACACCTTCCATCTCCTTCTATTGATAATGTATACTTTACACCTTCCATCTCCTTCTATTAATAATGTATACTTTACACCTTCCATCTCCTTCTATTGATAATGTATACTTTACACCTTCCATCTCCTTCTATTGATAATGTATACTTTACACCTTCCATCTCCTTCTATTGATAATGTATACTTTACACCTTCCATCTCCTATTGATAATGTATACTTTACACCTTCCATCTCCTTCTATTGATAATGTATACTTTACACCTTCCATCTCCTTCTATTGATAATGTATACTTTACACCTTCCATCTCCTTCTATTGATAATGTATACTTTACACCTTCCATCTCCTTCTATTGATAATGTATACTTTACACCTTCCATCTTCCTTCTATTGATAATGTACTTTACTTTTCCATCTCCTTCTATTGATAATGTATACTTTACACCTTCCATCTCCTTCTATTGATAATGTATACTTTACACCTTCCATCTCCTTCTATTGATAATGTATACTTTACACCTTCCATCTCCTTCTATTGATAATGTATACTTTACACCTTCCATCTCCTTCTATTGATAATGTATACTTTACACCTTCCATCTCTTTCTATTGATAATGTATACTTTACACCTTCCATCTCCTTCTATTGATAATGTATACTTTACACCTTCCATCTCCTTCTATTGATAATGTATACTTTACACCTTCCATCATCCTTCTATTGATAATGTATACTTTTACACCTTCCATCTCCTTCTATTGATAATGTATACTTTACACCTTCCATCTCCTTCTATTGATAATGTATACTTTACACCTTCCATCTCCTTCTATTGATAATGTATACTTTACACCTTCCATCTCCTTCTATTGATAATGTATACTTTACACCTTCCATCTCCTTCTATTGATAATGTATACTTTACACCTTCCATCTCCTTCTATTGATAATGTATACTTTACACCTTCCATCTCCTTCTATTGATAATGTATACTTTACACCTTCCATCTCTTCTATTGATAATGTATACTTTACACCTTCCATCACCTTCCCTTCTATTGATAATGTATACTTTACACCTTCCATCTCCATTCTATTGATAATGTATACTTTACACCTTCCATCTCCTTCTATTGATAATGTATACTTTACACCTTCCATCTCCTTCTATTGATAATGTATACTTTACACCTTCCATCCCTTCCTTTACACCTTCCATCTCTATTGATAATGTATACTTTACACCTTCCATCTCCTTCTATTGATAATGTATACTTTACACCTTCCATCTCCTTCTATTGATAATGTATACTTTACACCTTCCATCTCCTTCTATTGATAATGTATACTTTACACCTTCCATCTCCTTCTATTGATAATGTATACTTTACACCTTCCATCTCCTTCTATTGATAATGTATACTTTACACCTTCCATCTCCTTCTATTGATAATGTATACTTTACACCTTCCATCTCCTTCTATTGATAATGTATACTTTACACCTTCCATCTCCTTCTATTGATAATGTATACTTTACACCTTCCATCTCCTTCTATTGATAATGTATACTTTACACCTTCCATCTCCTTCTATTGATAATGTATACTTTACACCTTCCATCTCCTTCTATTGATAATGTATACTTTACACCTTCCATCTTTAACCTTCTATTGATAATGTATACTTTACACCTTCCATCTCCTTCTATTGATAATGTATACTTTACACCTTCCATCTCCTTCTATTGATAATGTATACTTTACACCTTCCATCTCCTTCTATTGATAATGTATACTTTACACCTTCCATCTCCTTCTATTGATAATGTATACTTTACACCTTCCATCTCCTTCTATTGATAATGTATACTTTACACCTTCCATCTCCTTCTATTGATAATGTATACTTTACACCTTCCATCTCCTTCTATTGATAATGTATACTTTACACCTTCCATCTCCTTCTATTGATAATGTATACTTTACACCTTCCATCTCCTTCTATTGATAATGTATACTTTACACCTTCCATCTCCTTCTATTGATAATGTATACTTTACACCTTCCATCTTTTCTATTGATAATGTATACTTTACACCTTCCATCTCCTTCTATTGATAATGTATACTTTACACCTTCCATCTCCTTCTATTGATAATGTATACTTTACACCTTCCATCTCCTTCTATTGATAATGTATACTTTACACCTTCCATCTCCTTCTATTGATAATGTATACTTTACACCTTCCATCTCCTTCTATTGATAATGTATACTTTACACCTTCCATCTCCTTCTATTGATAATGTATACTTTACACCTTCCATCTCCTTCTATTGATAATGTATACTTTACACCTTCCATCTCCTTCTATTGATAATGTATACTTTACACCTTCCATCTCCTTCTATTGATAATGTATACTTTACACCTTCCATCTCCTTCTATTGATAATGTATACTTTACACCTTCCATCTCCTTCTATTGATAATGTATACTTTACACCTTCCATCTCCTTCTATTGATAATGTATACTTTACACCTTCCATCTCCTTCTATTGATAATGTATACTTTACACCTTCCATCTCCTTCTATTGATAATGTATACTTTACACCTTCCATCTCCTTCTATTGATAATGTATACTTTACACCTTCCATCTCCTTCTATTGATAATGTATACTTTACACCTTTCCATCTCCTTCTTCTATTGATAATGTATACTTTACACCTTCCATCTCCTTCTATTGATAATGTATACTTTACACCTTCCATCTCCTTCTATTGATAATGTATACTTTACACCTTCCATCTCCTTCTATTGATAATGTATACTTTACACCTTCCATCTCCTTCTATTGATAATGTATACTTTACACCTTCCATCTCCTTCTATTGATAATGTATACTTTACACCTTCCATCTCCTTCTATTGATAATGTATACTTTACACCTTCCATCTCCTTCTATTGATAATGTATACTTTACACCTTCCATCTCCTTCTATTGATAATGTATACTTTACACCTTCCATCTCCTTCTATTGATAATGTATACTTTACACCTTCCATCTCCTTCTATTGATAATGTATACTTTACACCTTCCATCTCCTTCTATTAATAATGTATACTTTACACCTTCATCTCCTCTCCTATACTTTATTGATAATGTATACTTTACACCTTCCATCTCCTTCTATTGATAATGTATACTTTACACCTTCCATCTCCTTCTATTGATAATGTATACTTTACACCTTCCATCTCCTTCTATTGATAATGTATACTTTACACCTTCCATTTCCTTCTTATTGATAATGTATACTTTACACCTTCCATCTCCTTTCTATTGATAATGTATACTTTACACCTTCCATCTCCTTCTATTGATAATGTATACTTTACACCTTCCATCTCCTTCTATTGATAATGTATACTTTACACCTTCCATCTCCTTCTATTGATAATGTATACTTTACACCTTCCATCTCCTTCTATTGATAATGTATACTTTACACCTTCCATCTCCTTCTATTGATAATGTATACTTTACACCTTCCATCTCCTTCTATTGATAATGTATACTTTACACCTTCCATCTCCTTCTATTGATAATGTATACTTTACACCTTCCATCTCCTTCTATTGATAATGTATACTTTACACCTTCCATCTCCTTCTATTGATAATGTATACTTTACACCTTCCATCTCCTTCTATTGATAATGTATACTTTACACCTTCCATCTCCTTCTATTGATAATGTATACTTTACACCTTCCATCTCCTTCTATTGATAATGTATACTTTACACCTTCCATCTCCTTCTATTGATAATGTATACTTTACACCTTCCATCTCCTTCTATTGATAATGTATACTTTACACCTTCCATCTCCTTCTATTGATAATGTATACTTTACACCTTCCATCTCCTTCTATTGATAATGTATACTTTACACCTTCCATCTCCTTCTATTGATAATGTATACTTTACACCTTCCATCTCCTTCTATTGATAATGTATACTTTACACCTTCCATCTCCTTCTATTGATAATGTATACTTTACACCTTCCATCTCCTTCTATTGATAATGTATACTTTACACCTTCCATCTCCTTCTATTGATAATGTATACTTTACACCTTCCATCTCCTTCTATTGATAATGTATACTTTACACCTTCCATCTCCTTCTATTGATAATGTATACTTTACACCTTCCATCTCCTTCTATTGATAATGTATACTTTACACCTTCCATCTCCTTCTATTGATAATGTATACTTTACACCTTCCATCTCCTTCTATTGATAATGTATACTTTACACCTTCCATCTCCTTCTATTGATAATGTATACTTTACACCTTCCATCTCCTTCTATTGATAATGTATACTTTACACCTTCCATCTCCTTCTATTGATAATGTATACTTTACACCTTCCATCTCCTTCTATTGATAATGTATACTTTACACCTTCCATTGATAATGTATACTTTACACCTTCCATCTCCTTCTATTGATAATGTATACTTTACACCTTCCATCTCCTTCTATTAATAGTATACTTTACACCTTCCATCTCCTTCTATTAATAGTATACTTTACACCTTCCATCTCCTTCTATTGATAATGTATACTTTACACCTTCCATCTCCTATTGATAATGCATACTTTACACCTTCCATCTCCTATTGATAATGTATACTTTACACCTTCCATCTCCTTCTATTGATAATGTATACTTTACACCTTCCATCTCCTTCTATTGATAATGTATACTTTACACCTTCCATCTCCTTCTATTGATAATGTATACTTTACACCTTCCATCTCCTTCTATTGATAATGTATACTTTACACCTTCCATTCTTTCTTCCATTTGATAATGTATACTTTACACCTTCCATCTTCTTCTATTGATAATGTATACTTTACACCTTCCATCTCCTTCTATTGATAATGTATACTTTACACCTTCCATCTCCTTCTATTGATAATGTATACTTTACACCTTCCATCTCCTTCTATTGATAATGTATACTTTACACCTTCCATCTCCTTCTTTGATAATGTATACTTTACACCTTCCATCTCCTTCTATTGATAATGTATACTTTACACCTTCCATCTCCTTCTATTGATAATGTATACTTTACACCTTCCATCTCCTTCTATTGATAATGTATACTTTACACCTTCCATCTCCTTCTATTGATAATGTATACTTTACACCTTCCATCTCCTTCTATTGATAATGTATACTTTACACCTTCCATTGATCCTTCTATTGATAATGTATACTTTACACCTTCCATCTCCTTCTATTGATAATGTATACTTTACACCTTCCATCTCCTTCTATTGATAATGTATACTTTACACCTTCCATCTCCTTCTATTGATAATGTATACTTTACACCTTCCATCTCCTTCTATTGATAATGTATACTTTACACCTTCCATCTCCTTCTATTGATAATGTATACTTTACACCTTCCATCTCCTTCTATTGATAATGTATACTTTACACCTTCCATCTCCTTCTATTGATAATGTATACTTTACACCTTCCATCTCCTTCTATTGATAATGTATACTTTACACCTTCCATCTCCTTCTATTGATAATGTATACTTTACACCTTCCATCTCCTTCTATTAATAGTATACTTTACACCTTCCATCTCCTTCTATTAATAAAGTATACTTTGTACTTTACACTTCCATCTTCTTCTATTAATAAAGTATACTTTACACCTTCCATCTCCTTCTATTGATAATGTATACTTTACACCTTCCATCTCCTATTGATAATGTATACTTTACACCTTCCATCTCCTTCTATTGATAATGCATACTTTACACCTTTCTTGCTGTTAATTATGTATACTTTACACCTTCCATCTCCTTCTATTGATAAAGTAAACTTTACACCTTACATCTCCTTCTATTTATAATGTATACTTTACACCTTCCATTTCCTTCTATTGATAACGTATACTTTACACCTTCCATCTCCTTCTATTGGTAAAGTATACTTTACACCTTCCATCTCCTTCTATTGATAATGTATACTTTACACCTTCCATCTCCTTCTATTAATAGTATAGTTTACACCTTCCATCTCCTTCTATTAATAGTATACTTTACACCTTCCATCTCCTATTGATAATGTATACTTTACACCTTCCATCTCCTTCTATTGATAATGTATACTTTACACCTTCCATCTCCTTTTATTAATAGTATACTTTACACCTTCCATCTCCTATTGATAACGCATACTTTACACCTTTCATCTCCTTCTATTGATAAAGTATACTTTACACCTTCCATCTCCTTCTATTGATAATGTATACTTTACACCTTCCATATCCTTCTATTAATAGTATACTTTACACCTTTCATCTCCTTCTATTAATAAAGTGTACTTTACACCTTTCATCTCCTTCTATTGATAATGTATAATTTACACCTTTCATCTCCTTCTATTAATAGTATACTTTACACCTTCCATTTCCTTCTTTTGATAATGCATACTTTACACCTTTCATCTCCTATTAATAAAGTGTACTTTACACCTTTCATCTCCTTCTATTGATAATGTATAATTTACACCTTTCATCTCCTTCTATTAATAGTATACTTTACACCTTTCATTTCCTTCTATTAATAGGATATTTTACACCTTCCATATCCTTCTATAATGTATACTTTACACCTTCCATCTGCTTCTATTGATAATGTATACTTTACACCTTCCATCTTCTTCTATTGATAATGTATACTTTACACCTTCCATCTCCTTCTATTGATAATGTATACTTTACACCTTCCATTGATAATGTATACTCTACACCTTCCATCTCATTCTATTGATAATGTATACTTTACTCCTTCCATCTCCTATTGATAATATATACTGTTGAAATATAATAATATATTTTATTTGCCTTGATTCTGAACAACAATTGAAATTTACGATCAATATCTCTTGGCTGAAGCCTATTTATTTCAGATCTTGTTTCATATCATTTTTTCTTCAGGAAAAGGTTTTTAAAGCTACTAAAACCATCTGGCCATAGAATTAATAGTCCACAAATATTTATCTACATAATTCTACCTCGTTTTTGGTAGTTTTTTTATATGTTTTATTTTCAACAAACCTCATTAAATAAGCACAAAATACTAAACCAAACTTGCAGAACAAGACGTGGAATGTTCTCACTCTACCAGTAATACAACCAATCACACGAAAGAACGAACATGTGTACTGTTCACTAGTAACTTGTAAATTACTCTACCGGTAATACAATCAATACTCACAGTTACCAAGGGCTTTGTGAGGTACATATTCTTCAAAATCTGTTTTATTACTATTCCTTCAGTTACATAACATATGTAGTGATGTAAGTTACATGAACTTTATTGGTTTGTTCCTGTTTCTTCTCCAGGAGATTGCTACAAACTTAATGTCTACTTAGTGAAGCAGTAAAGAAACCAAATGTTTATCTCTTTATTATCCATCCAATGCTACAACGTATACCTGGAAACAAGAGAGATAAACTGCATAACATCAAACTAACCAAATGTTTATCTGTCAATTATCCAACATCAAATTAACAATTCTTTAAAACCTACAGTAAAACTACATTTCTTGTCAGAAACATGCTAGAAACTAAACTACTAAGCAGGACCAGTGATCTATGACAAACAATATAAAAATCTGTGCAACTTAAACTTTTCTCCTCCATAACATGAAGTGTAATAATCATTACTGAGTGTTTATAAAGAGAACATAATTCTACACAAGGTCAGGTACTTCCATTATATGGTTTTAGAAATCCACTGAACATTTTCAGTATGAAAAATGGAAGTTTTTTCTGTTGAAATCACTTGGATGCAACTTCTCAACTAAGACTACCAGAAAAAACCTTATGATGTCTTTTATACAAAAGAAAAGCAAAACCTGGGCTCTTAAAAACAGTTGTAGAAACAGGTATTAATTTACAAATGTGTCGTCTTTTACTTACAAGTAGATGAAAAAAGAAATAAACGGCATAAAATTTAACTAACAAAAATGTATACAAGGAAAACCTGAAACCCAAAACATTTATTATTATTATTACACACAAGTAGAGAACCTTTAATACAAACAACATTACACTGATTTCATACTCATCAAAACTGCATTATAAAAGACCTTCATATTCACATACCCTGCACACATTACTAAAACTTCCCCCCCAGGTTCACAAAAAAAGTAAAAACACAGAGTTACTGATTCAGAAACTGTAACAGTGCTAGTTCTATACTAACTCAAGTCATGAAATGAGGCCACCTTCTTAATACCTGAAGTCATAAATTATGGTGCCATTTATTTAGACTACTTTAATTGAATATACATCTTATAAAAAAAGTTAACCCTAACAAACCAATAAAAAATATCTCCCATTAAGAAAACCCTACATGAATCTACCTGTACTACTTATAGAAGAATCATTATTACAATAATCAAAATATATCAACTCCAGGAACAAAAACATATTAAGCTTTCTCTGAGGATCATGTACAGATAGATATATCAACACTTATATCAAGGTACCTCTGAGGATGACGTAAAGATATAGATATATCAACACTTATATCAAGGTACCTCTGAGGATGACGTAAAGATATAGATATATCAACACTTACATGAAGGTACCACTGAGGATGATGTAAAGATATAGATATATCAACACTTACGTTAAGTTCCCCAAGGATCATGTAAAGATACACAAATAGTTTCAGACTACTTCCTCCCACACTAGTAAAACTAAAAGTATGTGTTTTATTTTATATACAGAATCCTTTATTTCATAAGACCAAATATTCCAGTATCATTCAAAGTTTGGAATTAATCTTGTCTATTAAAATATTTGACATATGTTAAAGCAATAAATTATTGTCGTATTAAAAATGTGTAAAATATATTGTGGAATGATAGAAGTTGCAACAACAATAAACAAAAACTATTACTTGTTTCTTTCACGATACTGACAAATTAAACCACTTTCATACTTTGGCACATCCAAAATATCCTTCTCATTTGCAGACAATTACGACAATAGTACACTTTGCAAAATACAAGAACACCCACATATCCTCACCTAAGGCACATTCCAAGGTTACAGAGTGACTACAGTAGCAGATAAAGTTAAAAAAATGTTTATCTCTTCTTCAGACACTCTCTTCCATTTTGATTTACAATGAAAATAAACTGAAGTGAAAAAGAAAAGAAAATATAGCTACTTAAAAAATTCAAAAACATCTAACTTTTTCTAATTACAACTTATTAAAAAATCTAGCTTTCTTTAGACCCGCATGTTTCAGAGTTGCAACTCTCATAACCAAGTGAAGAATAAACCTTAAAGAATCATTGTTCAGAATATTATATAACCATGTTTATCACATATACTGAGATGTCTTTCCACTGGGATCACAGTAAGCAACAGGTTTTGTGTTTTAACTTCCAGGTTCTCATGTCCTCATATGTTTTTGGTCACTCTCTTTCTGGTTGTCCTAGCTCTGCTTCTAGGAAGAGTAGCATATGAACTTACCTGAAGAGATACAAAAATGTTAAAAAACTAATTTATTAGGAGTAACATTTTACAAAACTGGAAACATATTTCATAGGTGTAGAATGTGAAATTGAAACAAAAATTTTATCATTGTTGCTTGTGCAATGTAATGGGCATAAGAACAATAAGCTTATTTTTCTTTTGACATAATTAAAGACAATTTGTATAATGGTTTTATTCCTATCTTAGCTGGAACTATTCAATACAGGATAGTTAAACAATGCTTATTTTACTGATGTTTAAATAACAGAAAGCATCTTAAACAAACATTTAAAGAAACCAATCATAAGAACCAAATAATGGTATTAAGAAATAACAAATCAATGATACGTACATCTGTGTGAGTTTCTTTAGTAACTTGACGAGCTACCTTGGTCACTTTGACTCTTTTCTTTTGACTCTTTGACTCTTTTCGAGTTCGTCCAGTTTCATCTCCTGTCTCACTAGAACTAGATAATCATGTTTCTTAGACATTGACAACAATGAAGAGTTTATCCATTAATATTGAACAGACATGAGGTACGAGAGCTGTGAAAGACTGGAACAAGTTCTGATGTGGCTGTAATTCAATATCTAATTTTATATCCTTAAATATACTTCTTCTGATTGTCTCTAATAAAATGACCAAAGTTAGACCATTTGGAGAATCAGTCCAAAATTAGAAGAATGAAAAATATTTCATTAACAACTTATTTTAGCCATGCTCAAAATGAATATAAAATCTTTCTTTAACCACATCCACAACTATTGGTTGGTTGTTTGGCATCTATTAGCACAAAGCAACTAGGCTATCTGCACCCAACAACCGATAAAAAATTTAAAATAAAATTATTAAAATATGTAAAAACGATCATGTTAAAACACAGGACAATTTTTGAATTAAAAACTTAAATAGAATTAAAAAATCCAATGGGTCTTAAAAATTTAAAAACAGCTCAAGTGAACAGTGCCACCATCATCAATGATACTGTCCAATGTCAAGGGTGAACCCATGGTAAAAACATGCTTAAAATGGTCATAATGATGGCACAACAGTAAAATGTGGGCTATTGTGACCTGAGTGTCACACAGACCACACATTGGTGCATCAATCAAAGGTAAAAGAAAATGAGGTAAAAAACTGTGACCAATGTGCAGCCTAGCCAGGATGACTTTCTCCTTCCGATTCTTATGGAAGCAAAACAGCCAAAGAGAAATAGAAGGTTTGATCTGGAAAAACTTATGTTGCTCACTCCAAGTTGACTGCCAACTGGTGTGGAGCTGAGCCTTGAATAAAGGACCGTAGTATATGTATAGAACAGGCATAGCAGTGATAGCACCAGAGCAGACAGATTTAGCTGAAGTTTCAATGAGCTTGTTCCCATGAATACCGATGTGGACTAGTATCCAGAAAAACTGGATAGAAGTAGATGATAAGGAGAAATAGGTATGTAAGTTTTGAACATAGACAAGAACAGGGTGAGAAATAACGTGAAGTGATTCCAGGGCCAGTACAGGGCTAACTGAACTGATATAAATAGTACAGTTCAAGTACTGCATAGCTTCTATGTGATCCAGGGCAAGATAAATGGCATATAATTTGGCAGTGAACACAGAAACTGAAGGAAGGATTTGTGAGTAACTACAACAAACCATGGCAAAGCCCATACAGTTATCCAATTTCAAACCATCCGTATAAATAGGAATGGAATGATGGTTCAAAAGATGTTTGGCAAATAGAAGACAGTACTTCCAACAAGGAGTATCCGTCTTTTTCGAATGACTCAAAAAAATATCACGGGTGGGGATGATAATAAGCCATGCTCACCAGTGACAACAGCAACGTCATCCAAGGACAGACCCAATTCAGCCAATGCACCTAGATATGAAGACCAAAAGGAACAATGGCAGGCCCTCTATTCTGAAAAAGTATGTATGGCCCACTGAGGAAGGAGAACACAACCCCAGGAGAGATACTGTGGTAAGGATTGAAATTGTGAAATACATGGTAAACACAGTAGCAAAAAGTGGAGAATTTGTGAGACTCAATATACAAACTCTAGATTGGAGAAGTGCAGAAAGCCCCACTGCAGAGCCAAAGCCCAGATAATGAATGGGGTCCAACATCTTTAAGGCTGAGATCCTGGTAGAGCCATAGACCATGGAAACATAGTCCAGTTTTGATTGAATGGGGGCACACAGCTTTAGCATGGAACATCGAACAACTCCCAAAGAGGAAGATAGGACACAAAGGATGTTAGTGCCCTGGTACACTTGACGCATAGCTGCTTGATGTGTGGAATGAAAGCTTATGGTCAAATGTAAGTATCAAGAATTTTGCCTCAGGGACCACAGGAAGCACACCTTTTCCAAGATAGAGCTCAGGATCAGAGTGAGTAACCCCACTGGTGGTAGAAGTGTATGCAAACAGTTTAAGAAAGAAAGAGAGAAGGTAAAACCGGGTGCTGTGGTCTGCTTCAGTAAAAAATTAAGTACAGTCTGTAGCTGTCAATTAAGAAACATAATGTTTGACGGCAGGCACAAGATGTGGAAATCGTCAACAACAGTCCATTTGCAACTATAGTGGGGATTTGTCCACTTATTCCAATAACCTTTAAAATGAAAAGTGTGACACTCAAAATGCAGCTTTGAGGGACTCCAAGTTTCTGTGGAAAAAAATGGGAAAGCATCAAACAGACATGGACCTGGAATTCTTGATCCATTTAAAAATGTTTAACAAAAAATGGGCAAATGGCCACACAACCAATACAAGTGGAAGTTTCATAGGATGCCATAACTCTATCTAGTATCTTAAGCTTTCTCAAGGTAAGTAAATACAGAAATAAGATGTTGTAGCTCGAGAAAGGCTTTCCTGATTGTTGTTTCAAGTCGAATCAGGTGGACCACGATGAAGTGCTGTCATCAGAACCCACACTAGGTGGGCAAGAGGAGGTTGTGTGATTAAAGGAACCAAACAAGATAAGCATTACCCATCCTCTCTAGGATCTTAAACAGACAGCTCTTCAAAACAATTGGAAAGTAATTTCAAGGAATCTTGAGATTCTTCCCAAGCTTAGAAAAGGGGAGGATAATAGCCTGGTGTTAAGCATCAGGAAGAGCATTCTCCTGCCAAACCCAGTTAAAAACAACCAGAAGAACAGCAACAGAAGCAGGAGAGAGATGGGACAGCATCTCATAATGAATATCATCAGGTCCAACCAATGTACTAGCAGACAGATGAAGAGCAAGCTTGAGTTCCACCAGTGTAAACGGGTGACTATAGTCAGGTGGTATATCAAATAGAATTACCAAATGGATGAGAAAACTTTCACTAAGAGTATTGGTGATGTTCTTGGCATCATACATCAAGATAAAAATGGGACAAAAGTATACAGCCCACTAACCTTCCAAATCTTGTCCCATATGACCCTGGAAATAGTGATGGAAGAAATACTAGTTGCGTACTTAATCCAAGATTCTGTCTGGCTTTGACATTTCATCTGCCAAGCATGTACAGAGGCCTGCTGAAAAATGATGCAGTCTTTAAATTGTAGGATCCACACCAAGGGGTCCACAATCAACAAGAAACTCTTCTTTAACCATGTTCACAAGAAACAAGAAAGTTAACATTTTCCAATGCAATATATCTAACCTTATCTTGCAAAATAGCTTTCTCAATTAGTACTCCCATTGTTTGGCCCACATTTTGAATGCTTGCCACTACCCTTTCACCTTCCATATATTCTTATGTAAATGACTATGTGGTACCTCTCTACCAACAGAAGCTTCACTTAACCCATATCGTAACCAGCACCCTCTCCACACTTGTATTTGTTAATCACTTTGAGATTTGTCAGAAAACTCACACCACATATCACCATAAGTGGGGAGGATGGGTGTGAAATGTTCACCTTGAAAATGATATTGTACCTGACACAAAATAGCTAGGATCCCACAATGAACTGGTGGAAAGCTGGTGAAAAACATTATACCCCTTTAGGAAGCAATCTAAAAAGAGACAGTGAGGTAAGAACCCAAACACAGCACACCTGATCCAAGTATACTATTTTTGCTCTTTTATGACTGTGTTGTGAACATAAAATGGCAGGAAAACATGAAGGAATCTCAGAATATGCATCACTGATGAGCTGGACTCCTAGATGTTAAGTGTCAAAACCATAGCAGTAGTTTAACTTCATCCAACAGGTGGTGAAATCTGGAATTGTACAACAGTTCTACAGTAGGCAGAGGATCACGTCTCTTCACTTTAAACAATTACTGGTGGGGAAGATGAGTTTCTGTATCACAGCCCAACCAACATCCAGTGATAGGAAGGAAGAAATCCCCAGTTAGGATCCCGGTGGAATTAGATGTGGTTCTTCAAGGTCACAGTAGGAGAAGGATACCCAGCTGTAAACAAACAAGTGAAAATACATGTTATGTCCAGCTACAACCAACACCAGATCTGTTGGGAATCATCATCCTGGAAACAGTAGGAAGTCAGAGTACAAACATAGGATTTATATCCAGTCTAGAGCCTGGTGACATTGATCATTTTTCATAAAGTTCATACTAGGAATAGGAATACTTGCCAGAACATGTGCCATATCTAACCAAAAATAGACCCACTGGGAATGTACATCCACAGGATGACAGGAAAGAGGAATACCACAGTAGAAAAATGTAATATATCACGTATATATCCATTAATACAGAGTAGTGATAAAACCAAAACCTGGAAGTATCTGGAATTGTACATCAGGTCCTTGGAAGGAAGTGTCATGTGCCATTGATATCTGCTGAAAGCCACCACCTACTCTCAACTAAATGGTATAATGCATTACTCAGAAGTATAGGCCTCCACTGTTTACTACCCTAGTGACTAGGAACTGACAAGTTAAATAATGGTATATTTTACTGTAAGAAAAAAAGAAAACAAATGCTGAAGAGTCTGGAAGACTCATAAGAGACAGTTTACAGGTGACTGAAATACCCTGTTTTGAAAACCAGGAATACCACATTAACAGCTGGTGTCATCTAAAGTTGTACATCAGGTCTGGGGTAAAAATAAACCTCAATGCCAGAGAGCATCAAAGATGGGCAACAATTACTGTCTACTCATGTGTATACATGATTGTCCAGTCTGGAATGAACATACTTATGAAGCATATAGCCATTATGGAAAACTATAAATGGTCCTACAAAACAACCCATCTCTATGGTGTAATGTAACTGTTTCAGCCATAGATGGCAATCAAACAGACACACACACAAACAACATCTGGCAGCATCTGGAATTGTACATCAGGTCTGTGGTAGGAAGAACTACAATGTAATTGACATCAATAATTGTACACAAGGTCTGTGGTAGGAAGAAATACAATGTAATTGACATCAATAATTGTACACAAGGTCTGTGGTAGGAAGAAATACAATGTAATTGACATCAATAATTGTACACAAGGCCTGTGGTAGGAAGAAATACAATGTAATTGGCATCAATAATTGTACACAAGGTCTGTGATAGGAAGAACTACAATGTAATTGACATCAATAATTGTACACAAGGTCTGTGGTAGAAAGAAATACAATGTAATTGACAGTGATAATCGTACGTCAGGTCCATGGTAGATTGATTGATTGATTGATTTAATGTTTTATGACATAAAGCAGCTAGGCTATCTGTGCCAAACGTCCAGTAAAAAGGTAAAAATAAATTAAATGCAGTAAAATACATAAAACGGAATGAAGGTAAAACAAAACATAAAATGGCGTAAAACCGATGTTGACATCCAGTCTACAAATTTGTAAAGGACTTTCTGTAGCAAAATGGTAATGAACATATCCCACCAGGAAGACTAACAGGTAAGTACAAGAACCACAGTCAGTCACCTGAAGTTGGCCTTTCCAGTCCTGGTTCCGGGTTATGTTGTCATAACAGCCATTATCAAAAGGTAAAATAAGAAAAGTGTTAAATGAAATGCAGTAAAAGTATAATAACAACTCGCCAGGACGACTAACGGGTAGTTCAAACAGCAGCGTTAGTTATCTGAAGTTGGCCTTTCCAGTCCTGGTGTCGAGTTATTTAATGTCCTGGCCATTTTCCAATGTCAAATGGAACTAGAGATTGAGACTGAAAAGTGAACCACAATTAAAAAGCTGTAATGAATAAATATCAAAACACTTAAATGATGTTAAAAAGATTAATGGTCATTAAAAAACTAAACACTTTATCAAGGTGGACAGTGTCACCATTGCCAATAACACTGTCCAATGTTACAGACAAACCCTGGGATAGAACATGTTTAAAATAGTGCCATCATTGAGAGTCGTGACGATGGCAGGAAAGTAAAATGTGTCTGACAGTGATTTGAGTGTTACACAAACTACACACTGGTGCATCAGTTCTAGATAAAAGAAAAGGATGAGTTAAAAAACTGTGACCAATGCATAATCTAGTTAGAACAACTTCCTCCTTCCGAACCTTCGGAAAGCTAGATGGCCAAAGCCCAATATAGGGTTTTATTTGAAAAAGCTTGTTGTCACGTTGCTCACTCCAAGTGGACTGCCAGCTGGCATGGAGCCGAGCCTTGAATACAGGACCAAAGTCCATGTATGGAAAAGGCACATTGGTGATAGTGCCAGAGCAGATAGATTTAGCTGCCGTGTCTGCAAGCACATTCCCGCAAATACCAACGTGGCCTGGTATCCAGAAAAACTGGATAGAAGAATATATTAATGAGAAATGGACCAGTCGATTTTGAATATCAGCGAGAACAGGGTGTGAGCCAACGTGAAGTGATTCCAAGGCCAGCAGAGAACTAAGGGAGTCAGTATAAATAGTGCAGTCGGAGTACTGCTCAGCTTCAATGTGATCCAGGGCAAAAAATATGGCATACAGTTCAGCAGTAAACACAGAAGCTGTAGAGGGGATTCTGCACGCAACCACCAAACTGCAATAAACCATGGCAGAGCCCACAGAGTCACCTGATTTTGAACCATCCGTATAAATTGGAATAGAAAGGGTGTTTGAAAGATGTTCAGTAAATAAAAGATGGTACTTCCAATTGGGAGTACCTGCTTTTTCAGATGACTTAAAGAAAGGTCACATTTGGGGGCTGTAATAAGCCATGGGGGAATGGGCTGACCAGTGGATTCTGCAATGTTTTCCAAGGACAGACCCAATTCATCTAATTGCACCTGGATGCGAAGGTCAAAAGAAGCAATAGCAGATAGTCTGTTTTGAAAAAGTAAGGCCCACTGAGGAAGGAAAACATATCCTCAAGTGGGATGCTTTGGTAAGGAGCGAATTTTCGAAGAATACAGTGAAGACAGTTGCAAACGGCGAAGATGCAAAGAAGATTCCTGAGATTCCACATATAAGCTCTGAACTGGGGAGGTGCGGAAAGCCCCAGTGCAGAGTCGAAGTCCTTGATGATGAATGGGGTCCAGCATCTTTAAGGCCGAGGATCTGGCAGAGCCATAGACCATTGATCCATAGTCAAGTTTTGAACGAATAAGAGCACAATATATCTTTAACATAGAACATCGATCTGCTCCCCAATGGGCAGTAGAAAGGACACGAAGGATGTTCAGCACTCATGTGCATTTGATCCATGGTAGGAAGAAATACAATGTAATTGAAATCAATTATCATACATCAGGTCTGAGGTAGGAAGAAATACAATGTAATTGAAATCAATTATCATACATCAGGTCTGAGGTAGGAAGAAATACAATGTAATTGACATCAATAATTGTACATCAGATCTGTGGTAGGAAGAAATACAATGTAATTGACATCAATAATTGTACATCAGGTCTGTGGTAGGAAGAAATACAATGTAATTGACATCAATAATTGTACATCAGGTCTGTGGTAGGAAGGAATACAATGTAATTGACATCAATAATCATACATCAGGCCTGTGGTAGGAAGAAATACAATGTAATTGACATCAGGCATGGTCAAAGGATGGATGCAGATTTTCGAAAAACAACTCTGGTCAGGCACCACTTGCCACAAAGTGGGATCCACAATACACTAGTATAAAGACCTCTGTAAATAAAGAAATAATAAAAACATTGTAAAAACTAAGCATCTAGGATAAAGAAAAATACTGACAAATTTGCAAGCAAAAACACATGTCTGTACAATACTAATACCAATCAAGAAGTGATTAATGTGTGCAAATGTGAAGAGGCTACTGGTTACGATATGGATTGTGTCACACTCCAATTGGTAGAGAGCTGCTGCATCATCATTCACATGTTGATATACAGGAGCAGGAGGTAGAAGACTAGTGACATGCAGTAAAAATGTGCACCAACAGAGGGCAATAACTAATGAAGAAAAGCTACTTTGTGAGAGGTGAGATAACACACCATAACCATTCTTTAAGTGTTTCATGATGAACAAGAAAAATGTCTGTGTGTGTACTAAGAATATTTGGGTTAATTTAAATTATTTTAGATCTTTCTCTGATTCACGTGTTTGGTACACTACAAAAATGTATGTTGACAAAATAAAAAATTATGTAGTATGAATTATGGTTCTCTATTCATCTATTTAATTACTCTGAAATATACATAAAACAGCTGATATACATATGCATAAAATCATCACAAAATTTCACTAGAATTTCAGACGTTACAGTGGTGAAGTTTATTTTCTACATATCTGTCAACTTTCCATTTGGCTTTTTTCAAAAACCTAAAAACTTTTACGAGGTATTAGATTTTAAACTGACCTTTCTTCATAATTTTGTGTGTGATTTCTTTCTGGGGCAGTCCCTTGGAAGTCCATTGGTTGGTCGTTACTGCTAATCAGAGCACCATCAGACAGCCACCTGTGTTGATCTTCTAAACCAGTGTCAACAGCATCTAGCCAAGACAGTGGAAGAAATAGAATGTATAGTCATCCAATTGTATTCTGCAAAATAAACCCCTTAAAAAGAATCTCAATCTTCAACTATATGTAAAGCCAACCAGAATTCATTAGTTGCTAGAAAAAAGGTGACTTGTAAATGAAGTTTATAAATTGATTTTATATAATCATAAATAAAATAATAATAATACAATAAACAGTACAAATGAGAATACTTATGTAGCTTAATAATTTCCTCTAAGAATACTTCAAGGTCTGCCAGTACAGCCAAGTAGCCATAACCTTAAATGCACACGACTGAAAATTGTCTGTAGATAGAAATTTCCCATGGTTCCAAGGGAATTCACTTTTCTTTCATTAACAAATACCCACACGTTTCCATACTGACTTACCACAAACATTAAGATAAAATATTGCTTCTTTAATTAGAACAGAATGTTTAACTTAGGTAATTTTAAATGAATCCCTCCCATTGCAACTCCAGGTTATTACCATATTTATTAATTAAACAAAATAATTTCAAACAAGCACACATAACAGGCACATGCAGTTTCCACAGCTCTGCTGGGCCTAAATGTCTTTAAAATATAGTTTATTATTGTTCAACACAATTACGTAATCACCAGAAACACATCTTACCATCTTGGCCTCCAGAAGCAGGAACTTCATCAGATGAAAACTGCTGGTCCAGGGCTGTCATGCTGTAACTCTTTCGAACATGGTTGACTAGTGTCATTTGACCCTACAAAATTGACATCAATAATATGTATTTAGACACACAAAAGGCGTCTTTCAGAAACTTGTTTGTCATCACTTCTGTGACAGCTCCTCTGTATTTCAACTTTAAAACCTCTTCACTGCTATTCATGACATCTAAACTACTCATATTTCTTTGGATCACATTAATTAATGCCACTACAGCTAACAAACAGCTGGAGACCAAGAACATGAATGATACATTAACACCTAAGTTGCCTTTCATACTATAATTTATTTCAGTAATAATCACAGCAGAACAGTACTTAGTATTTGACTAAACAGTAGCTGTAATTAATTAGCTTCACTAAAGTTAGAACTTTGACTGTTTATTGAATTACCTACAAAGCTACATGAGAGCCACCTATGCTAGTCATCCTAATTTGGAAGTGACAACAAGAAGGAAAAATTCATCAATTTTTAATACTCTCACAATTCTAAACTGTGGAAAAATATTTTTCATGCTTAAAGGGACATGAACCACTAATCCTCAGAACCACAGTCTGGAAGAGTTAACAGCTGTGACCTATAATTTTAACTACATTCTTACACATACCTAAACAACAAAAGTGATAAAATAAATAATTAGGGTTACTTAAAAACAAAGTATCAAAGGTTTCATTTTGTTTCTTTATTCAGTAATAGACATTAGTAAAATACTACTCATAACAATATTCCATGAATACAGACATGAACCAGTCAACTTGTCAAGTAGAAAAACATTCCAGTTATTGAATGTTCTTGTAAATGTTTTTACTTCACTTAAAGAGCTTGATAAAAATGTAAAAAACAAAAAAACTCTAATACATCTTAATGGTTCACATACATTAAAACATTAAAATCTAAATCAATAGACTATTTGTTATATTGATCTGTTCCTAAGACTCACCTTCAATGCTGTCTGAAAAAGCACAGCTGTTGCATAACTGAGGCCTTTACTGCTAAGTTCGACCAGGGATGCGTAGCCTCGGTCTCGAGCTGTGGTTATATATTCATCTATTTCCTACACAGAAAAATTACAAATATCACTATGCATACACAGAACAAACAAATACTGAACTCAACAAACATGCAGTCAAATACACTTTAGGACTTACTACATTACACAGAAACAATGTCCACAACCTATTATTAAACTGATGTGTCACCATACTGACCACACACAAACAATGTCTACAAACAATTACTAAACTGATTTGTCACCATACAAAATACACAGAAACAATGTTCACAACCTATTATTAAAGTGATGGGTCACCATATTGACTACAAACAATTTCTACAAACTACTATTAAACTGAAGTAATGTTCACTACACTAACAACACTGAAACAATGTCTATAAACAATTATTAAACTAAAGTGATGTGTCACCACACAAAGTACACTGAAAGAATGTCTACAAACAATTATTAAACTGATGTGTCACCATACAAAGTACACAGAAACAATGTTCACAACCTATTATTAAAGTGATGTGTCACCATATTGACTACAAACAATTTCTACAAACTACTATTAAACTGAAGTAATGTTCACTACACTAACAACACTGAAACAATGTCTATAAACAATTATTAAACTAAAGTGATGTGTCACCACACAAAGTACACTGAAAGAATGTCTACAAACAATTATTAAACTGATGTGTCACCATACAAAGTACACGGAAACAAAGTCTACAAAATATTATTGAACCAATGTGTCAAAATTATGACCACTCAAACAATTTCCACAAGCTACTACTAAACTGATGTGTCAACATACTGACCACACGGAAACCATGTCCACAAACTACTATTAAACTGAAGTGATGCTCACTACACTAACAACACAGAAACAATGTCTACAAATTATTATTAAACTGAAGTGGTGTCACCATACAAAGTACACAGAAACAATGTCTACAAACTACTATGAAACTGATGTTCACTACACAAACATAGAAACAATCTCTATAAACTATTATTAAAGTGAAGCAATTTGTCACCATACTAACTACACAGAAAAAATGTCCACAAAGTATTATTAAACTGATGTGTCACAACACTAACCACACGGAAACAATGCCTACAAACTGTAATTAAACTGATGTGTCACCATACAAAGTAGACAGAAACAATGTATACAAACTATTATTAAACTGATGTGTCACCATACAAAGTAGACAGAAACAATGTATACAAACTATTATTAAACTGATGTGTCACCATACAAAGTAGACAGAAACAATGTATACAAACTATTATTAAACTGAAGTGGTGTCACCATACAAAGTAGAGAGAAACAATGTATACAAACTATTATTAAACTGAAGTGGTGTCACCATACAAAGTAGAGAGAAACAATGTATACAAACTATTATTAAACTGATGTGTCACCATACAAAGTAGACAGAAACAATGTCCACAAACTATTATTAAACTGAAGTGGTGTCACCATACAAAGTAGAGAGAAACAATGTATACAAACTATTATTAAACTGATGTGTCACCATACAAAGTAGACAGAAACAATGTCCACAAACTATTATTAAACTGATGTGTCACCATACAAAGTAGACAGAAACAATGTATACAAACTATTATTAAACTGATGTGTCACCATACAAAGTAGACAGAAACAATGTATACAAACTATTATTAACCTGATGTGTCACCATACAAAGTAGACAGAAACAATGTCCACAAACTATTATTAAACTGAAGTGGTGTCACCATACAAAGTAGACAGAAACAATGGCCACAAACTATTATTAAACTGAAGTGGTGTCACCATACAAAGTAGAGAGAAACAATGTATACAAACTATTATTAAACTGATGTGTCACCATACAAAGTAGACAGAAACAATGTATACAAACTATTATTAAACTGATGTGTCACCATACAAAGTAGACAGAAACAATGTCCACAAACTATTATTAAACTGAAGTGGTGTCACCATACACAGTAGACAGAAACAATGTCCACAAACTATTATTAAACTGAAGTGGTGTCACCATACAAAGTAGACAGAAACAATGTCTACAAACTGTTATTAAACTGAAGTGATGTCACCATACTAATTACAGAGAAACGATAGCTACAAGTAACTTAGCAAACAACAGATGTATTAACTATTCTTTTCTAACCAACATATGATATATGCCTTAACTCACCTGTTCTCTCTTCATGAACTGTGGATGAACAAACTTCCTATATAGAATACTGGATCCTTTGGTAGCTGGTGACAAAAGCCACAGTACAAATAGGATCTTCAACTCATAATAAAAAGGAAGCCTGAAGGTAGTCAAAGGTTTTTTTAGAATTAGAGGATTTCAAACTTTCATTTAAGATATGCTTACTGTGTAAACATAGAGAGACAATACTCAAAAATAATGTTTTAATTACATATGAAGGTCAATTTTAGTACCAGCTGGAAATGTAAATAAGTGGACACATACAGTATACGTTAGAATATTGTGTTGTATATCTTTGTGGATAAAACATACATTTACTTGTTTTCAAACTTTTAATTCCATTCAGCACAATTATTGTGTGCTAAGATTTTTCACAGAAAAAATAAAAAGATAATTCTTTACAATAAGTTACTCATCAGAAGTAAGTTTGTGTACTTGTCCATCATAAATAGTTTACATTTTAAGGACAAATTAAATTACCTATCTCTGGTGAAAGAATGAACGTAAGCAAGACCATCTCACTTTAGTGACAAAAACTTAGTTTTGTCATGTTTACTTGTAGAAACTCAGTAGTGTTGATATAACAAAACAACAGAATAAAGAGTTAAACATTGCAGTAAGGGTCTTACTACAAAACTGTTAATATTCTCAAATTAGGAAGAAAACCTTTCAGTGGTTTTTAAAAATATAGCTTCACTAATTTTAATGTATATTTGAAAGTATACACATTTGCTCACAGTCCAAAACACATTATAAACTGCATCTTTCCATTACACAGTGAATAATCAAATACAGAAATGTTTGTCTGCGACTCGAGATCTATATTAAAGCTTCAGTTAGATTACTTAACCTGATTTGTTATAGTTCAACTCATGGATTATGTTTATAGTGCTTGGAAAACATTTTGGAATCTGTACGGTGTCTTTGATCAAAAGATCAAATAAGCCAAGTTCAGACACAGAACACCAGTAGTAAGACAGTGAGTGTGAGCTCCAACACTGCTGACGCTTCATTTTTGTTTAAATGGTCTGTCGGTCATGTTTTTCTGTTAATCTGACTTAACAGTTGCTTTATGTATGAAAGTAGAAAACTTCACTGCTATTATTTATGTAAAGTACGGTACTTACCAGAAGGAGACTAGGATATCAGAGAAGGTTTCAACACAAGTAAATAATGCAAACACTATCCAATACATCATCCATTTCACCTTGAAGATGGAAATAAAGTTTGTATGAAATAATGAATAAAGATAACTTGGTGCACCATTTGAAATATTTATTACAAAACAAAGATTTTTAAATTATTTCTTTGATGAACCCAACCAACTGCTAACATTTCTCACTTAAGCTCTGAAATGTTATTAAAAAATCAAACCTCAATTTGTCCACAGTTGATTTCATTCACCAAATTTTCATTAATTTCATTTTCCTGTTATTACAAAAATCTCATATGAAGAAGGAACAACTACAAATAATTGAACTGAATTCTGCAATTCTTTACCCTTACTCTCTGCAACTAGAGGTGTCCAGGGCAATAAGTTGGTTTCACATGTGTGCTGGTCAGCTTCTTCATGTAGCTTTATCCCTGCATGGCATGTAGTAATGGTCTTACAAAATAAATGCTCTAATTTCTTCCATCTATCTCTGACCAACAACTCTCAGTTTTTACCATACGTACACATTATTTCAGGCTGAATAGAATCTTACACATTAATGGTTTAGAATTTACTACTTTTTAAAATTATATATGTATATGTAGTTTGTTTCCACAACTGTTAACTACTTCATTACAAAAACATATATTAATGCAATTTATATTAATTTCTCATAAAATATAGACAGCTAATATCAAAAAGAGTAAGAAGTCTATAGCTAAGTATACAGGTCTTGTACTTACATATTCCTTGACGTTTTTTGTCTTGACAGCTTTATAGGAAGCATAGGCTGGATAAAGTGTACCAAACACTAGTCTGTAAAGAAAGTAACAAGTCTTAGCACAACTCTGGAAACATGCACACAAAAATAAATTCACAAATGCAACATTTCCTGGAGAAACTCTGACAGGTACATGTATGTCTATCATGATCTACTGTGGACTTGTTTGTTTCCAATTCTAAATCAAATGACTCAACAGGCCAGCTCCTCACATTTAGATGTTTATATTTATCTGGAGAGAGTCCCTACACTTATGTCCATCCAGAGAGTGTCCCAGCACATACATCTCCACAAAGACAATTTTACTTAAGTTTTTTCTTCGTCGTTTGTTTCTGTGCAAGCAAATCAAAGCTTAGTCTTCAAAAGCCTAACAGGTGATTTAAGAACTAGATATTTATTTCATAGTTACGGTTGAAGATCCTGTTACAAGGGAAAGAAAGAGAGATAACACAAGCATGTCCATAAGTGACGTGAAAGCCAGAGAATCTAAAAACAATACGACGTATTACATTACAGAGGAAAACAGACTCTGTTGAACAACATAAAACCTCGCTTCGTTCGGGATTACCGAATCACTAGTCAATCCTCGGCCAGAGCGCCATCTCCACACCACCCTCTCAACAACTACATCAATTCTACACTGAACGTAATGCAAGTATCATTTTTTTAACACTCCAAATTCGGGCATTTCTTAAACTGATCACGTTTCTTGCATGCGACACAGTTTGTGTTAAATATTCTGAAGACGCTGTATATTAATTCAACCGACGACAAGAACGGTACAAAGACGGTAGAGAAACATGCTTGCAGCGTCAGCTAATGTCGAAAATAGGAACTAAGTGAAAACACAAGAGAAACAATCTGGCGACGGTATGACACGCAAGTCACTACATGTGCTTACAAATCCTTGCCAAGAAGCTGCGGTTTGTTCTTGTCTTCAAAACAAACACACATACGATGGTCTTAAAGCACTGTTTAAAATTCCTCACTACATCATTCCTTTTAGCTCAAGGTTTTACTGTACAACGGTACAATACAATTATAACAAAGATTCGAAAATTTAGTTCACATAAGAAGTTCGTCAAACAAGCCAATTTCTAGCTTCGGTTTATAACTGCTACTTTACGCACACAGTTACAGAAATCAGATGCACTTTTTAACCGTAGAATTACCGATTTGGATCTGTTTGGCTTTTTGAGCACTGTTTTTAATTATTTGTACACCGAAATGCCTGTATGTCTAAGAACTACACACACAAATACAACATTAAAGACGCTAACAACTGATGTGTGCATTTTACTTAAAAATAAGTTATTTTATGGAATTCTTTACATAGAGTATTCTAACACGCAATAATATAAACTTATTCAACCTGACGCCCGTACTGTGGGGGTTAAATATGTGTTATTTCAGAACTGCACAACTAGATGTACACTAAGGAAAATTCTGACTTCGTTTCGCTGTTTAAAGTTTTAGTATATCTTTTAAAGTTGCACAACGATAGGTTTGTTTCGGAAACGAATTGAAAATTACATAGTCTACACCTGTGCTAGCCATCTCTAATTTTGAACTGACAAACTACACAGAGGTAAGACAGTCAAAAATGCCCACCGCCAACTCTGTTCTGATCGTTCGATCAGCAGAATTTGATCTATTTCTTGTAACGCATCAACGGCCCCATTCTTTGCAGCAAAGAGCTGAAAACCATGGACTATCACATGCTATAACTGTTAAGCCTTGTCCGACACACTGTTACTTGCCAGGGAGTTTTATTTACGTGAGAGATGTTTCATCAAAAGTGGATTTATAGATATAAGATGTGGCAACATATCAAGTGTTATTTACTTTCATCACAACGTTGTGTCGATTGTTTTTATCAGATTGTCATTCAACATTACGGTTCAAGGAACAACTACTAAGACCCTAACATGATAAAACTACTTAGGATATCTGGAGTCATCACCAGTATTCAGAGTGGTGGCAGGCAACCAGCACCATCCCCTATGACCCACAATAAGGGATTGATTGTTGCTCTTATAACGTGTTCACAGCTAATAAAACGCAAGAAATACACTGTGATTAGACTCGATGCAATACCACATGAACATACTTATCAAGTTGCCAGTCCTCACTGTATTTGTGAAATTACACTTCGCTTGACGGTAACGATTACGTGTATAAAATCATCAATTGGGTAACCTCGCTTTGAAGGGACTTTCGGCCGTCAACCCAATAATAATATATCGCGAAGTTCGGCCATCTTAGGAGTCTTTAATTAATTCTAAATATAGAAACTAAGCTAAAATATAAAGTATTTCATTTAAATGTAAAAAATTACTTTAACCATTATACAGAATAACGATAACAACATTAGTAAACACTTCCAAGAAAACTGGCAAAATAAACATAGAAAAAAGCGTTTGTAATTGCACCTTTTTATTTCAACAACTTTTCACGTAACATGCATCACTAGTCATGTAATGTAAAATGAATGACGTCACCACTTGATTCAACAAGTTAGAAAAAACTCGTTTCTGTGTGTCATGTGAACAGCTGCATTACGGTGATTTCTGTTTTCTCTTTCTCTGAAAAAACTAACTCTACGAACGAAAAATCTTACAATTATTATATTTTCCAAGTTTGCAAACAGAAACGCTTATCAAAGATGCTAACTAGATAAATTATATGTTAAAGTACAGTGGAAAACTGGGAAATTAGTTCAGCCACTGCCTTATCTGGTTAAACAAAAATAACTAGAGATAGATGGTCACATGAACTGTACTCTTCTTATAGGGGGCGTTGATTTATTTGAAAAAATCGTAATGCCAAGACAAACAGTGGGATACGTTCTAGACCATTACACTTTGTTTTTGTTTCTTTTTAGAGTTAACCCTGATTATGAGAATCTTGCGCAGTATAAGGTTTTAAACGGAGGATTTAGGTCACACTTAACGCATGAATTACGATACACGGGCAACGTTCACAAGCTCACGAAAAACAAAATACGCGTATAAGGAAAATACTGCCAAAAGAAATTAGTTCATGTTGGATTTTTATTGTTGTTATACGTTGTGACGTGCTTTAAATAAAAATACGGTCACCTGCCATGCACATAAACTAAATTAAAGAAAAAGTTAGAGTGAGTCACTAAATAACTTCCGCAGAGTTCCTGAAAGTGCATTCTCTCTAGTCTTACCCTACTAAACTACGGACGGCTAGCGCAGATTGCTCTCGTGCAGTTCAGCGCGAAATTCAAAAAACAACATCCTGATAGTAATCTGTTCCAACTGTAAATAAAACTAAAATTATTTTTATTTCTTGCTTTTGAAGTTCGCAGGCCATGCTATATTATAGCCTACAGTGTGCATAATTCTTCTCGTGATGTGTGGATTGTTTTTTTGTTTTGTTTCTATAATTTTGCGCAAAGCTACTCGAGGGTATCTGCGCTAGCCGTCCCTAATTTAGCAGTGTAAGACTAGAGGGAAGGCAACTAGTCATTACCACCCACCGCCAACTCTTGGGCTACTCTTTTACCAATGAAAAGTGGGATTGATCGAAACATCATAACGCCCCTACGGCTGAAAGGGTGAGCATGTTTGGTGTGACGGGGTTTCGAACTCGCGACACACAGATTACGAGTCGAACGCCTTAACCCCCCT
Organism: Tachypleus tridentatus; assembly: GCF_004210375.1. NCBI lineage: Eukaryota > Metazoa > Arthropoda > Merostomata > Xiphosura > Limulidae > Tachypleus > Tachypleus tridentatus. The sequence continues at coordinate 174,658,962 of NC_134831.1, forward strand.
GGCCGATTTGTGGAATGTGTACGTTTTACGGAACAAATTACAACGTTAAGCGTCCATTAGGTAATAATTTTTCGTCGACTGACTGCTAACACACTACTGTACAGTGGTGCGAATCGTTAAATAATATATTTTCTATAATCTCAACGGAGAGCCTCAACTTACAACTGTATTAATAATACAGCAAGAACACCTAAAACTATACCAATAATGGTGTAAAGAAAAGTCTAACACAGTAAGACCTTGCATCTAAACCTGTACTAACATGATAAGGAGAGAACAACGTTTGACCTAGGTCATCTAGGACAAGTCTACCACAGTAAGACCTTGATCTAGACCTATACCATAGTACTAACACACTAAGAATTTGATCTAAACCTGTACTGTGTTAGACAAGTCTACCACAGTAAGACCTTGATCTAAACCTGTACTAACATGGTGTAAGACAAGTCTACCACAGTAAGACCTCTAAACCTGTACTAACATGGTGTAAGACAAGTCTACCACAGTAAGACCTTGATCTAAACCTGTACTAACATGGTGTAAGACAAGTCTACCACAGTAAGACCTTGATCTAAACCTGTACTAACATGGTGTAAGACAAGTCTACCACAGTAAGAATTTGATCTCGACCTATACTAATATAGTGTAAGAGAAGTCTTAACACACTAAGACCTTAATATAAAACTATACTAACGGTTCAATGACTTATACAAACATAGAGTGATTTATCTGTCTTTGAACTGTTTTCATATTATCATTTGGACCTTTCATAATTATTACTTTTTTCTTTAAAATATATTATAATTACATTATTTGTGTGTAGGAACATATCACAAGAAATATCACATTAATGTTCCAAATAATTCACTGGTGACTAGAATTAGGTCAGAACAAAGTACAGGTAACAAGAATATACCAGTTTTATTATTCTGCATGATACATTAAAACTAATTTATCTCTGTACGTGATTTATTTGTAATTTAATAAATACATATATGCTAGTGTCAACACTTAGTCACTTTCTCTGAACTTGAGTTAACAAAATATTAAAACATGACAGTTCAGTTTTTAATTTACTGACCAGTTCAAAGTAAAAACAAATCCAATCATTGCCTGTAAGAAATAAAACATTAAGTGAGTTAGTGGGTAACTAAACTTTTACACAGCAACTTACAAAAAAAATAATTTAATATTATGGTTAGAAGAATATAAAACCATCTAAGTTTGATTACCATTTAGTTACAAACACTCTTTGTTACTAATAATGTATAAAGTACCAATTATTAGTAACTAGACTGAACAGACTACTAACCAATACTTTACAGTAACTATTTCAAAGTAGAAAAACACACTTCAAGTTCAGAACACATGTTGGAAGTAAAAACTCAAGTCCAACTTGCCTCTGTTATGTAGTTGAATAAAGACAGTTACATCTACTGATGTTTTTCACTATTCTAAATCACCATATCAGGCTTATTCCTAAAGGAAAAGGAAATTACTGTAGTATTATTTGTTTGGAAAATGTTTGGTGATCCTTGCAACATCCTGTATGCTGCCACTCATTTGTTTTCGATTCATCTATCTCCTACTGTTAAAACATCTCGACCCAGGTCAAAACTTCCTTGAATAAACTCTGCCTCTAGTAAAACCTGTTTCAACTTAAGTGATTTTGAGATGTGAAACTTGAACAATAGGATTTTTTGTATAATCATCCAGTAACTTGCAAAAAAAAATATCAAAACTAAATTGAACCAGAGCAGAGAAACGCACAGTCCCTACTTTGTAAAAGTCAAGAAAATGTAAGAATAATCCACTTATTCATTATTCATATATTATACAAATTCACTTGAAAGAAACATTCCTAACTTGCACAAATCTAACTAGAAATAACATGTTCAAACTATATCAACAACACCTACAAATAGCATGTAGGGAATATTCAAGTTTTATCCTATAGCCTCAACTAGTTTCTAGCTTTCAATAGCTGGCTGTAAACACCTGTACAGCTTTGATATATTTTACTCCAAAACATTAAAAATAACATGTCTGACAGAAACAGTTTTTCTTGGGATTATGTTTGTTTGTTATTACAAACTTTTAAGATTCCCCTTCTAATTCAAGTCCACTCTAAACTTTATTATACTTCTGCTACATTTCTTAGTTTCAAAACAACAACAAATTAACATATTAAGTAAAGGTGTTCATGATTTACCTCTTGTAAAGATGTGTTTCAAGTTTGAGTATCCCATCTTAATGCACTTAACATTAATATATGGTTAATTACTTCTTAACTCACAACTTCAGATTAAAAATTTTGAAAGTCACTTGTCATCCAAAATTTAACAGAACGGGATTCCATGGGTACAATTTTCTGTAGTTTGTCTCTTGAACTACTAACCTCATTTTATTACTATATATTTCAGGTTAAAAGTTACTTGAATCAACTTGAGAACAAAATCTTACATAAAATGTAAATTGCCAGAAAATGTGATTCTAGCCAGTGGCTGTGCAATTTCACAAATCTTACCAAGCGACTGTTTCAACACTCTGCTTTTGTTCACATAATAACACTAACATCATATTTACATTTCTTTAATGCACAAGCATTTTCCCAGGCAGGTGTACAATCATTATTATGATTATGTATCAAATTGAGGTAAAACTGATTTATCACTAGTACTATTCATAATATTTTAATGAAATATAATTGATATAATCAATCACACAAAGGGAAATTTTTTTTATATAACAGTAATATGTTTAACTTGTGGTGTATTTATGAAAGTTGACACCCATAAAATTTTCTAACAAACAACCTTAACATTTTTTGGTGGAACACAATAAAAAGTCCCTCCTTGTGGTGTGATTTGAAAGTTGAATACATTTAAAGAACTTTACATGAAACAAAAACTCATTTTGATACTTTTCATATGAACTATGTTTTTTTTCATTTGTTTATTTATAATTTAACATTCTGTATCTATGCACTACATATAGAACCAATGCTATTAGCATGTCTTTTTTTCTAACTGTTTCATAAACCCTTCTTTGAGATTCAATAACTGAAACATTTAAAAAAAAGAGTCAGGTTCCATACTAAAATACTGATATTTAAAGAAATTAAGTTTATAAATTCCACTTATAAACATTTTTATCTTCTTTTTCCATTTTTTAGCAATTGGGTATACCCTACCAAAACTTTATCATAACCCTTTTAAGCCTTCTATGTCTGCCCTAAAGCTAAGCCTTTAAATACTACAGAACACTAGTAGTACACCTCCATAAAACAGGTCTGAAAGTACAAAAACTAATGTTAACCTAAATGAACTTATTTATGTAGTTATTGGTTTTTACTGTATCATTGTTACAATCCATTTTTTATACATTTAACAATGTCACTGTTACTATATTATTTTATTAATGCCTCTAAAGCATCAGTAAAGTTTAAGCTTTCAAACTATAATCAGCAAAGTTTATTGTTTTCTGAAATGTAACTTTTATTTCTCCTTATTTCAAAACATTACCGTTGTCTTACAACTGCGTGTATTACTGTTATTATTGGCAAAATGTTTTCATAAAATATAGTCACAATAGTCAGGACAATCTAGAATGTGTTATGTGGAAAACACGACTTAATGCGCCTACAACTGGCATTACTAACGTATTAGTCTAACATTGCCAACAAAATGAATAAGTTAATACTTAGTCCATATTTCGGATATAAGCATAAAAATTGTATTATTATAGCCAGTATTAATCGCTACTCTGAAAAGTGAATACTAAGCCTTACTTAAGTTTATGAATGGTAAAACCTAGAATTAGTACTACCAGTAGCAGAAGTTCTGGAACACTAGAAAGTAGAACAATGAATAAGCCAAAATTCACTTACATTACAAGGCGAGAAATAACTGCAGAAACCATCTTGATAAATTCCTACATGCACGAAAAAGAACATAAACATTGGCTACGACTTTCTCTTAATATGATCAATCGAATAACTATCACTAAAGATACTACTTCTACATATCAGTGCTAAAGTTCAATGCTTATTTAGATTTTTGAACAGCAGTTACGAGCACGCCATCTTCACTACCAACGTCATTGTATATGAAGTTTGTTGCCATGTGGTGGTCAGAATATTATTTGAAGAATGGGCGGAGCTAAGAATAATATAATTTATAGTTCATGTTTTTTTATACATAATATTTAATGTTATAATTTTACCTATATGGTTATATTATTCGTAAGTAGAAACGAATGAAACATTAAATATTAATAATATGGCTTTCATTAAACGTTTTACTTGTCAGGTATACGTTTCGTATTCTTCAGAAATGATAAAATATGAACACGATTATTTATTATAGCACTTTTATTTGCACAGGTTCATGATTTTAAGGTACTTATTACTTATGAAAATAGTGATTTAAGTATAACAATAATATAAATCTTGAATTTATTTACATTTTTCATAATTTTACATCTTTAAATCTGCAAAATGTTTTGCAGTGCCATCTAGTGGTAAACGAGTAAATCAGATTAATTCTCATAATTCGCGCACTGAATTTTATTTAACGATTAACTATTTAAGTTTTTAAAGCCATTTTTTATTCGTTCCATTTGGATAACAATATTCCATTCTACGTTTTAAGCTAGTTTTCTGATTAGTATATGTACTGCTTTTTCTACAATGGTTTTCGTATGATTCATTTTCACAAAACTTTGGCCGTGTAGTCAAAAGTTTTAAAGATATTCACCAGTTTATGAAAAATAATGTGTTTTCAGTAATTTGGATTAATCGGTATATATCTAGTGTTCTACCTAGAAATACGTAAACTTTTTTATTATATTACAGTTTTATTTGCGCTGAAGCAGAAATTTGTTACCACTATGATAAATAATATTCGTTTAGTAGTTTATCTTCCACTAATCCTAACATAATTAAATAGATACTAAGTTATCGAACTTATTTAAACAGTATAAATGACTTTGGCGTTAGATAAAAAAGTTTTTCAATCAACGTTTCGGTTTATGTCTTTCCTAATATCGGACATCATATAAACAATTTTCAATATGAACAGTAACTATTAATGAGAAATATTGCTTTCTTTTACTAACAAAATAATTAACAGCTTGAAATGAGTATGCTGCTTGTACAATTGTTAATCCTGAGATATCAAAGCGTTAGTAGTATTGGTTTTAAGACAATAATTTTCAAAAATGTCTACCTCTTCTGGTAGAGACTTGAATACACGTAATTAAATATTATAGATATCGTAAGTAATTTTAAATCGTTAAAACAACTAAATTGTGTTCATAGGTTTTCTGTGAATTTATTACCACTTTGTTTAATATTAACGTAACTACACTTCTACTGAGATTCTAACCTAAAATCAATGTTTTTCATTCTTTTTTTTTTAGATTAATATTTTGGTCCAAGAACAATAATATAACAAAAAGTTTGTTTTGTAGTAAGCATGAAGCAACAAGCTTACAATAGACTATCTGGGCTGTGTCCATCATAGCTGTCGAAGCCCGGTTTCGAGCGTTATAGGCCTTTTGGACTTACCGCTAAGCTACTGTGGAACTTCACATAAGAACACAGCCAAGTTATAAAATGTGCAAGTTGTGAATATATACAAACATCGAGGCAATTAATTACCTTATATCATTATATGAGATTTTCTCTAGGACTTAATTGCATACAAATATCTTCAACGTGAACGATTACCGGTTTAATGTTTTCATGTTAACTTCAGATTGTAATTACGTCTCATAAATACATCTGACGAAAATGACGTCAGCTTGACATTCATAAAAGAATCAATCATCAATTTATTTAATTTATTGTTATACAAATTAAAAAAACAAACTTTAATTTTCGTATTTACTAAGCAGTAAAGGTGGTATGTGTTCATTTCCTTAATGCTATATAAAAAGCACTACAGAAAAAAAAAACATTTTCATTTAAGCCGTTAGGTTATAGAAAGGCTTGTGGCCCATATTATAAAGATCGAGATTTATGCATGAAAAATACGTTATAGTGCATTGAATAGTAATATGCCTACACTCTCTTTGAGGTTTATTGTTTTTATTGATATCTATTAACTGAAACAAGTACTATTTTTTCTGGTTCTATAATTAAATTTTGGAAAAAAAAAAGAGAGTATTTGCTAGTCTCTTCAGTGATAATACAGAGGTAAACCAAAAACTAAGGCAAAATTACCTTACTTATTATAATTGTTAATAAAGTCACTAGAGGGCAGCAAACTGCAATCTGGAAATTTCAAAATTCGTTCATCCATCATATTCTGTACCAATAAAAATTTTGAAACAGACATTTTAAATATTGCAAAAGTCGTTTGAATGTATACTTTATTTTTAAAGACTGTTCAAAATAGTACTAATGTTCGATTTGAGACAGAAAGGAAATAGTCGAGTACAGTTTTTATATCATATCGTATATATATCAAGTTCAAAAAGCATGTTTGTGACTATTCAGTTCTTCATTCTTCTACACATTTGGAGCTAGCAGTATCAAACTTGGCAGGTGACTAAGGTAATATCATAATATGTATGACATAACCTCCCCCCCTTACCACGGAAGGAGGTCACCTAGGTATAATGAAAGTCTAAAAGCATATTAACTAGGCCACTGAACTCGAATATGGTATCGGACTTTGGGATTCTAATCCCCTCAGTATTCCGGGGGCACCTTTATCAAACTGTGTTGATAACTCCACTCACCAACTAACGGGATAAACTTGGCACACGTGCTCAAGTATCAATGGGGAGAATCCAAAATATATTTTTGGGTAAGGACCCCTCCTTGGGATAGCCTAAAGCATTTGGAAATAACAGGGTAAGTTAATCGGTACGCTGGGGTCTCTGTAAATCGAAAGGGGGCTATAAATCTCGAAACTAACTGCAAATACTTTATGCTAGCTCAAATAAAAGTTGTTCCCAAATAATAATACAATACACAGTTGAACCACAATAATAATAATAAGGACAATATAGAATATTTTATTTTCTCCCAAGTGCTCAACGGTAAGCCTAACAGATAACACTAAAACAGGGCTTCGATACTCATGATGGGCACAACACAGATAGCCCATTGCTTAGTTTTATACATGTGCATTATTTTTCTCGAAACAAGTTCCGAGTCAACAATAACACATTTTCACCAAATGTTTAAAAAAGGATTTTATGAGAAAAGTCAAATGATGAAAGATTATTTTTATCAATGTTTCATGTACTTTACCTCTATATACGAACCCGAATCAGAAGTTGTCTTTTAATAATAATTGTTTATATTTACGATGATACTTTAGCTTTGTTCGAAACTGGCGTATGAAAAGTACGTATAATGGCATTAGTGGAACAACACTCACTGGAAATCATATATATGTTATGAGTCATTTTGTTTTTTGTTGACTCTTATATTCTAAATATGCTGATGACGTCAGAGGTCTTACTTTCAATTTGTATAAGCTAAGATCGATTGTGCTGGTCGGCGCATGCTCAAACTACTGAAGAGAACAGTTGGGGGGAGGCTTATGACAGTCACGATAGTTTATTTCTACTTTCAGCTTTTACAACATTGTTGTTTTGACTTTTAAAACATGTTTACCGAGGTGTTGAAAGACGTTATGTGTATCTTTGTTTCGATGTAAAACTGAGTCTAAAAAGGTTCTGTGTGCCTTTCACAATACAGCTGGAGTTGATAGTGAAAATAAAACAAGTGTATCACCAAGTTGAACCCAGTTAAAGGACAACATTGGCTACACTTTATGTGTTAAAAGAAAACAAAAAACAACATAATCGACCTTGTTTAAAGTGAATGACACAGAGATTTATATAAATACTAATTGGGTTATTTATGTGTGTGTATATATACATACAAACAGAAGATTGAAATGTATATATATATATATATATAGGAGTGTTCTTCTTATAGCAAAACCACATCAGGCTATCTGCTGAGCCCACCGAGGGGAATCAAACCCCTGATTTTAGCGTTGTAGATCCGTAGACATACCGCTGTACTATTGAGGGGCGATATATATAGGAAAGATGAAAATTAAAAAAATAATAATAAAATACATCAAAAGGAAGAAAAGCACAAAGTTTGTCTAACATCTTCAAACCTCGAATGAAATATAATTTTATGGAAAACTAAAACAGTGACATAAAACAAATAAATAAAAGGCAGCTAAAAACAAACATCCAACACCGGGGCGCAAAATCATAATGGAGTGGAGAGTATTATGTCCTGATGTTTAGATGTTTTGTTTGTTTTGAATTTCGCCCAAAGTTACACAAAGGCTACCTGCGCTAGCCGTCCCTAATTTTGCAGTGTAAGACTAGAGGGAGGGCAGCTAGTCATCACCACCCACCGCCAACTCTTGGACTACTCTTTTACCAACGAATAGTGGGATTGACCGCACATTATAACGCGCCCACGAATGAAAGGGCGAGCATGTTTGGTGTGACAGGATTTGAACCCGCGACCCTCGGATTACAAGTCGAGTGTCTTAACCATCTGGCTTTGCCGGTTCATGTTTAGATGTACTGGAGAAAGTAAGCCCCAGTGGGTTGAGGGGTACATCGTGCATCCTATATAACCTCAGCCTCACAGGCTTCACATGTGGGTGTTTTAGTCCACAATGTTCCACACCTTTACCACCCTTGGCTGTATAAAGGCAGATATTGGAAGATATTTGTTCATAAAATAAAATGAACAGAATTTATTTAAATGGAGAGGTGGGGGAAACCAAACTTTCCTTGAAATCACCACTCCAGCCCCAATATGATGTTTGGACATGAATACGAAGATGTTAGGGGATTATCAAATTAAGCCCAATAAGTTATTAGTATAGCTTCCATAGTTTGCCCTTTCCACGATATTATCTAGATCTTCAATGGTTCTAAAGAGATCCACACAGTAGAAGGTCTTATTACAGGAAAAACTACTCCATCTATAAAAGATATGTCAAAAAATTTCACCTACAATAAACTTTAGAAATTATTTTCATATTTTAATATATATACTTTTTATATCTGTTATAAAATAATTTAAAATATTTAATTAAGATTTTTCCATCAAATTCAGTAAAAATCACTTTGTGTACTAATATACGAATATTAGATATTAGGAACTGTACTTCCTACACATTGGCAGTTTTTGGTACATTACTGTTTGGAAAGAGAAGTTTGAAAATTTGAAATACGAAACCTTTTTTTAATCAAAACATGAATATTACAATAATTATTAATTAGGTTAATGTTTACCTCTAAAATAATGTACTTCAGTATTTCGTATAGAATTGCAAGATAAGGGTTACCAGAATAATTACTTATTTCTGGATTATTAACACTAATTAAATAGTCAATATATCTTTACATTAAAGAAAATAATTCCAGATTCAAAACAATATTTATAAATTTATTTTCATAATAATAACTTTATAAATTCACAATATAGCTTGAATAATAAAACCCCATGTATACAAAGGTAACAGTGTAAATATATGGCTACACCTCCATCTCTTGTAGATGGTTTTTCAACTGAATCTGTTACAAATAATTTTAAAATATTTTAGTGATTCCTGTACTCTAGTCATATCATAGGTTCGCGTGTAGCTAATAAACGCATGTACATACCAAGAAACACAACATTAAAAGTTGGGAATTTACATAACAGCTGCGATTTCAGAACAAATGTTGTCTTTCTTCTTCCTAATATAGTGACGATTCTTTGTCCTCGTCGAAAACATTTTATTTCTACGAAACTAAAGTTCTTGAAACCGAACATAAAGAACAGTTGTTGTATCAATATATAGTTAAAGGAAAATTAACAATACAGGTAGGAAATAAAGATCCACGTGACAAGTGTTGGAATACTCGGTGGATAAAACTTTATATAACATGAAGTGTTGTAATACACTGGTGGAGATAAACTTTGTATTTCATAAAGTGTTATAATACATTGGTGGATAAAAACTTTGTATTTCATAAAGTGTTATAATACATTGGTGGATAAAAACTTTGTATAACATAAAATGTTGTAATACACTGGTGGATAAAAACTTTGTATAACATGAAGTGTTGTAATACGCTGGTGGACAAAAACTTTGTATAACATAAAGTGTTGTAAAACACAGTGGATAGAAACTTTGTATAACATGAAATGTTGTAATACACTGGTGGACAAAAACGTTGTATGACATAAAGTGTTGTAATACACGGTGGATAAAAACTTTGTATAATATGAAGTATTGTAATACACTGATGGACAACAACTTTGTATAACATGAAGTGTTGTAATACACTGGTGGACAAAAACTTTGTATTACATAAAGTGTTGTAATAAACTGGTGGAGAAAACTTTGTACAACATAAAGTGTACACTAGTTCTAGGTATACACCGGTGGCGAGTAACTCTGTAGATAAGTATTAATTTTCAAAGCTAATGGGGCCAATCATGGCATAGGATGTTTAATTTGCATAGCTAGAGAGTCAGTAAGACATAGAATGTTTCGTTTGCATAATCAGAACTTTAAACCCAGACGTCACTGACTAAATCATCTTATTATCTGTTTCAGAAAGGATTAGATAAGAGACTAAAGTTAAAACGTCTTTAATATAAACAAATCCTGAATAATAAAATTATAATACACACTTTTGATAAAAGTGTTCAGACTGAAATTTGTTTTCTTATTTGATAGATGATATCACATAATGCCCCCAGAGGCACAGCAGGATGTCTGCGGACTCCCACCGCAAGAAACCGGATTTCGATACCCGTGGTGGGCATAGCAGCTTTGTGTTTAATTCCAAACAAACAAAGTTGTTGCGCAAGTTCTTAGAAGACGTTAACAACAAATATCACGAGACCATCAAACAGATATGTAATTTAAAGCAGACAAATAGTTATAAAAATAACTATGGTAACATTTACTAACTCGGCCCCTGCACGACCTGGTGGTTAAGGCACTCTACTCGTAATTCCAGGGTCGCGGGTTCGAATCCTCGTCACATCAAAGCAGGCTCGTCCTTTCAGCCGTGGGGCGTTATAATATGCGGTCAATTCCACTATTCATTGGTAAAAGAGTAGCCCAAGAGTTGGCAGTGGGTGGTGATGACTAGCTGCCTTCCCTCTAGTCTTATACTACTAAGTCAGGGATGGTTAGCGCAGATAGCCCTCGTGTAGCTTTGCGCGAAATTCAAAAAACAAAACAAACATATTAAGTGTTAGGCCTGTCTTCGGCTCGAGCTTCTGTACATGTGTGCATCAACACGTGCGCCTCGCAAGTGTACATGGATGTAGCAATTCTAAGTAACATAGCAAAGTGGCTAACCCACAGCGTTTCTGAGAAGGAAGTGGAGACCGTCAGCAGTTTATAATTACACATATACAGGTACTTACTGTATGAACAACCGGATGGTATTAGCGCGTGTTTGTGGCTGAAGCTGTACTTACAAGGAGGTGAAATTAGCAATACCTTGAAGGTTGGAATTTCATTGAAAAAATGAATGATCCATATTAGGTATGATGGATCCTAACGAGAAAACCAACGCTAAAATCAGGGTTCGATTCCCTCGGTGGGCTCAGCAGATAGCCCGATGTCGCTTTGTTATAAGAAAACACACCCTAACGAGAAAATAAAGAATAGACGTCAAACACAGAACATGAAGATATTAAAATCACTTTAACGGGCCCGGCATGGCCTAGCGCGTAAGGCGTGCGACTCGTAATCCGAGGGTCGCGGGTTCGCGCCCGCGTCGCGCCAAACATGCTCGCCCTTCCAGCCGTGGGGCGTTATAATGTGACGGTCAATCCCACTATTCGTTGGTAAAAGAGTAGCCCAAGAGTTGGCGGTAGGTGGTGATGACTAGCTGCCTTCCCTCTAGTCTTACACTGCTAAATTAGGGATGGCTAGCACAGATAGCCCTCGAGTTGCTTTGTGCGAAATTCCAAAACAAACAAACACTTTAATGACCCTAATAAACATGGCGCTTTCCCTGGTATCGTATCTGACATAACTAAACATTTTATTTCATTTGGCTATGTCTAATTAAAAGTCTGCTTGTACAAAAATTTAATCCAATGAGAGCCTTGTTTTAAAACTGTATGACGTCTGAATAATTATTTGACGAAAGTGTTTGTTTATTGCTGGCCAATCGCTGAACCAATTGTCCCCAAAGTACCCTTAGAACCTCTTTAGTAAAGTGATAATGGTAGGGGTTTCATCATTCGAATCTGAACCCCTGCTCAGAGGTTCTTCAGCAGCACAGCGGCATTTCTGTGGACTTGCAACGCTATAAACTGGTTTTCGATACCCGTGGTGGGCAGATCACAGATAGCCCATTGTGTAGCCGTGTGATTAACAAATAAATTCAGTCTTCAGCTAGTAAATCTTAGTTTTAACGGACACTCTGTTTGTGGACACCTCATACCTATGAGTGGAACATAATCTAAACTCTAACTTCTCTTTAACGCTGCACATCCTTAATTTGTTTAGCGGTATTATTCTACATATGTAGTATCCGTGGGCATGTGATTATATAAATCTATTAGTAGTTATCAGAAGATAATGATGTATCTGTATCGTTTCTGTGTTCTACAGTAGTTTTCTGTCTCTGATAGGCAGAGGTTGCAACTCAAACATCTGCAGCTGATGAACATTTGTGGATATGAACACTCTAGTATCTATTTTATTATTTCTCTAATATTTAAATTCGTGTTTAAATGTTCATGATCAAATCAAACTGGCCTAATAATATATTTACAAAAGAGCATTCAGTCATTCAAAATTAAAAACGTAATAATTAAACACACGAGGATCTTGCAGCTTCACTTCTATTAGTAAAAAACAAAACCCAGTTTTGATTTGTTATCTGAAACCCTTAGACTACAAACTAACTTATGATACAGGTCTAAGGTGTGGTGATGTCATAAAAAAATCAGATTGAAGTAACCTTCATGATGGATGATTCATGCGTGTCGAATCATATCCGAGCTTCTCGAAGTTTATTAAAACTTTGTTTTGAGTTCGTAATTTAGTAATTATAAATGGGTATACATACATTTTGGTCTAGAAATGTTTGAATATTTTAATAATAGTTAAAATATTCAGGCTCGAGTAAGGAAGCATATTTTGTTAATGTAATAATAGGTATACGTGAAGAAGACAGACCAGTGTTCATGTGGTATGTTCCACAATCGATAAAATTATTCTTTATGTATATAAATCAGTGTTTACCTACTTGTTAAAGGTTTAATTATTGGAATAGTAACGTCATTGTAATAACTAAGCTGTTAAAGTTTTTCTTATTGGAATAGTGACGTCAATGTAATAATTAACCTGTTAGAGGTTTTCTTAATGACATAGTGACGTCATTGTTATAATTAACCTGTTAAAGGTTTCCTTTTTAATAATGATGTCACTATGCCAATAAGAAAAACTTTCAACAGATTAATTATGAAAATGACATCATTATTAAAAAAGGAAACCTTTATAGGTTTTTCTTATATGATGTGTTTGTAATAAATAACTTGTTACAGTTTTTTTATTTGTAATAATTACTAGTTGTATGGACTTATAACGAACTGTGTTGTTTACACTTATCATAAATAATGATTTAGTGAAGCTACTTCTAGTAAATCTCATTATTTCCAGATGATATCTTTAACTGCTTTAGACAGTATTTAGTTTATCGACCCAGTACCTATAACCTCTTGGATACACTGGTTATTTTGTTGTTGAGTGTAAGGCTACATAGCGGGTTATGCTAACCGTGGATATCTATCCACGATTTTGAACGTTATAAGTCAGCTGTTTAGATTAATGGTTAAAAACATATTTTACATGATAATTGTATGATATGTGCGATGTTTTGTTTACTTAACAATTATTCCAGTTTAGGTACTCGTGCCAAAGTGTGTACACCTATTGCGAAGCAAGTTATATTTAGGTTCACAGGTTATTTGACTTTACTAAACCAGATGACAGCTGGCTCACCTCTAGCGGCATGAAAAAAACTAACAAGTTGACTCCAGGCCAGTGACTCCCTTTCCTTCCATCTCAAATACTTTAAATACCTCGGGTGTTCCCCACTAGGTGGGGTTTATTTGGTGACAGTGTAAGCATCACTTTTCTTTTCTTTTGTTTATCTTTGTTTGGCAAAGAAACTAATTCACTGTGCATGTCCATTATTTTATCAAAAAAATTCCAATTTTAATTTATATATATATAAAGTGGTGTTTTATCGTTTGTTTCGTTTACCAAAAGACCTTGTTATTTATCTTGCACTGAGTTATTATGAGATGCCTCCCAGTGGCTCAGCGGTATGTCTGCGGACTTATAACGCTAAAACCCGGGTTTCGATACCCGTGGTGGGCAGAGCACAGATAGCCCGTTGTGTAGCTTTATGCTTAATTCAAAACAACTACTATGAGAGACTCGACACTGAATCCCCCTAGCAGCATAATATAAAAGTTATGAAGCACTGTATTGTTTCCCATACATCAGACTGCACGAATTATTTATGGAAAATTGAAGACATTCCATACAGCAGCCCCATGGGCGTCAAAACAAAGATCATTGAACATAACACTCGTAAGTGGTAACCCTTTTCACCATCTAAGCTGGTTGAATTTAGATGTATTGCGCCACTTGGACTAATAAGAAAATAACAAATCAACTTTGGTATATTCTTCGAGATCTCACTTGCTTGAGGCAGACACCAACTTCTTTCTACTAGGTTGTTTGACTGAGTTGGAGATCAATTGACATCCATCCTTTCTGTCCACACTGTACAGTTCGAGAAATTCGATTACGTGTTTTACACTTGAATGTTGTCTTATTCATAAACACGTGAAATTAATTATGTACGTGTTGAACTAGTATCTGTTTCGCTTCTAAATAAGGATGTTACGAATTGGTTTAATTAACCCAAACGAGGAGAAAACAAAATAAAAATACAATTTTTTTTACATCAACATCTCTCTGTAACCAAAATATATATTTGAATAAAATATCTCATAAAATGGCGAACTAGCAATGAAATAATAAATATGTCTTTTATACTTTCATTTGGTAATTCCAATAAAATTGTAAAACCTATTTCAGAACAATAATATTTCAGTGTTTCTGACGTTCAGAAACAGCTTTGGTTTGTTCAGGTTTTTCTTATTTTACTTTCAATATTTAAAATAAGGCTACGTTTACGAACTTACAACGCTAAAATCCAGGGTTCAATTCTTTACGATGACCACAACAGCTGGCCCAATTAGGTTTTGGTCTATAAACAAATAAACTTGTTTATATATTGTTACAGGTAGTATACTTTAGTCGGATTTCACAATTCGGTTATTAATAAGTAGTTTTGTTTAATAATTAGATTGATACTAAATATCATTACTTTTCATTAGATTGATACTAAATATCATTACTTTTCAGACACAAACGTTAACAAATGTTTATTAAAATGTGTACGAATCATGATAGGTTTGCTTCTCTGTTTTCGCCACAAAATAAGGTTTCTGCTCTCTTTCCTCCAATGAAAATCGAACCCCGAGTTTAGGCTTATCAGTAAGTAAGCATATCCTGATTTGCTGTGTGATGTTTAGTAACAGGACATCGCCATGTGACGCAGTGAAATATGAAGTACATGAATAAAACAGGTTTAATATTAGGTTCAGTTTGTCTTTATATGAACACTTTAACTGGACCATGAAGAGCTGAAATATGTAAAGAATAAGAAAACGGGAGATCAAAGTGACTACAAAGAGAAAACATAACCATATGACGAGGAAGAAATAAAGGGAACAGTGAAGGAAAGACGAAAGAAATAAAACTGTGAAAAAAAGGGAAAGAAAGAAAGGAAATAGTAATGGAAAGATGAAAGAAATGTATCTATGTATACGGCTCATTAAAATTACTCGTAGGACGTCAACTATCTGGTTAAAACAAGTGTATCCTCAAGTACACTTTGATATTATCGATAGGACCTCAACAACCTAGTTTATACAACTGTATCTTCAAGTACAGGTTGAAATTATCGATAGGACGTCAAGTATCTAGATAATACAACTGTATCTTCAAGAACAAGTTAAAATTATCCGTAGGACATCAACTATCTAGATAAAACAACTGTATTTTAAAATACAGGTTGAAATTACCTGTAATGACGTCAGCTATGTTGATGAAAAACTGTATCCGCAAGAACATGTTAAATTTATCGATATAACGTAAGCTATCTCAATAAAAACTGTATTCACAAGTACACGTTGAAATTATAGATAAGACGTGAACTATCTAGATAAAACACCTGTATCGTCAAGCGCACGTTGAAATCACTCAAAATGACAAGAACTAACTAGATAAAACAACCGTATCCTCAAGTAAAGGTTGAAATTACACTTAAGAACATCAACTATCCAGATAAAACAACTGTATCTTCAAGTACAGGTTGAAATTACCCGTAGGACATCAACTATTTAGATAAAAGAAATCGATCTTCAAGTACAGTTTCAATATTATCCGTAGAGGAAGTGACATCGTGGTTGCTATGACAACCACATAACAAGTGTGATAATGTAGAAAGATTTTCCAAACACATCTGTAATATCCAATGATTGCCATGGCAACCTTGGGGAAAGACGAACTGGTGGTAAGCTCTATGAAACCCGTCTCGACAGACAAAAAGAGAAACACTGTTTAGAGACGATATGATGGAAATAAACAGGTCAATCGATAGTCATCACACAGTCAGTTTTTATCTTGTTCTCCTCGTTGGAAAATACTTCTTTACTTATATAATTTATTGATTTGCTTAAACCAATTGCCTCCGTTATATCTATACATACACACATACACATACAATAATACAATATCCCATAACCCAAGCGCTTACCGAAACATATAGTCATTTATATGTCACTTTGCGATTTCTAGAAAATATTGTCAAAGTCATCTTTGCTGTAATATTTATAGGACATTGTAATCTTTACGTAAAACAGTGCTAAGTTGCATATAATATGATTAGTACCATAAACAGTAGTTTTTTCATACATTATACTGTTTAACACTAATATTGTGAACAGTAGTTAATATTATATTATATAGTTTAACACTAACATCGTGAACAGTAGTTAATAATGTATTATACAGTTTAACACTAACATTTTGAATAGTAGTTTGTTGTACATTATACAGTTTAACACTAACATTGTGAACAAGTTTACTGAACGTTATACAGTTTAACAACAATATCGTGAGCAGTAGTTTATTGTACATTATAGGGTTTAACACTACAATAAATCACAGTACTTTTAAAAATATTTAACGTTTTAATTTCACATGACAAATATTTGTGTGAAGGTGGTGATAAGAGGAATGGTACGTTCACTCGGTATTCTGTGTAAATATTATTACGACACACACATAGTTACGAAACAGATGAGCTACAGAGATGAAAAATGTAGATTTGCTCTGACAGAACAGAAAAAGAGGACTAAGCGATGTAAGGATATATATATATATATTTATAATCCTTAGTAAGGTCTAAAAATAACTTGAAACGTAGCTACGATCACCAAAACATCGGCACAAATCAAGTTGGTTGTTCAAAGCAACATCATGCGGCTGCAGTGCGACTTTTCACGTCCAATCAAATTTCATATCTCTCTGATTCGTGGGACAAATAACGAACATTTTTGGTTAACTCCTGTCAACTTATACCTCACACAATTTTCGTTTGTTTCTAAAATGTTCAATGCGAATATTTTCGTTGTTTGTTTCTTTTTTTTTTTTTTTTACGTCTTTAAAAGGATTTCATCAGCTGTTTCTTTTCAACAAAGTAAACATACTTAGTACGTAACCATAACAAATACACCCAAGCAAATCATCGCTGTGTTCCAATTATCGAAACAGTAAAAAATTCAATAAAAGGTTATTTTCGATTTAGATGACACAGTAGTGAGCTTGTAATGTTATAATCCAGGGTCAGAGTCAACTCAATGGTGAGCTTAAGGGCTTATAACCTTATAGCTCAGGGTTACATATTTTCACAGAAGAATGGTTCGCTAACTCTTCTTTCTATTTACAACGAAAATGGGCTGAGTAAACTGGAACGTTAAAGTTCCACATATCTGTTTTACAATAAGAACAGGTGCGCCTTCAGACACACGTATCATAAGCCTACACACAAAACCGTGTCGTAATTAAAATTAGCATTCTAAGCAGGACTGAACACCAGGTTATAACATAGAACTTTATTCAGGTTTATAGTTTGTTGACTGTGTTTATCTATGTCTACAAATCTGTGAATATTGTGTTTAACATTGGTGTCCAGATAGCAAGCTGGCCTTTCTGTCACCATTAATATAATGTTTAACATTAGTGTCTGGTTAGCTGGCCTTTCTGTCACTGTGGATCACAAAAAACGTAGAATTGGTAAAATATTTTCGCTGTCTTCTTTTCTTCTTTTTTTAACGTATCTTTATGACCGCCTATATGTATTTTTTGTCCATCTTTTATCTTTTCTATCGATTTGCTCATCTATATCTATCTCCTACCGTTTGTGTATCATAGAGGACGCACTAGTATATTCTTTGTGTATGTTAGAGAACATACTTCAGGGGTTGTTTCTATATTATTTTAAAGACCACAATGAACCAATACTATCTGGTAGATTTTCTCTTGTAGATTTTTTTCTTGTAACGTTTCTTCAATAACCGAAACATCAAACCACGCAGAATGTACAGACTTCTACAGAATTTAAATTTCAAATTGAAACTTGTTAAGGTGATTTCAGAACAGCCTCTGCATCCAAAGTTGAAACTCATTTATTGCACTTATGCACAATAATAATATATTTAATATTGTTAGTACAAAATATGAAACTTGTTAACGTCATGAGTCTAAGTTGGTTATATAAAAATGTTGTTAATCTTGTTAACGTTATGAGTCTAAGTTGGGTATATAAAAATGTTGTTAATCTTGTTAACGTTATGAGTCTAATTTGGGTATATAAAAATGTTGTTAATCTTGTTAACGTTAAAAGTCTAATTTGGGTATATAAAAATGTTGTTAACCTTGTTAACGTTATGAGTCAAAGTTAGGTATATAAAAATTTTGTTAATATTGTTAACGTTATGAGTCTAAGTTGGGTATATAACAATTTTGTTAATCTTGTTAACGTTATGAGTCTCAGTTGGGTATATAAAAATTTAGTTAATATTGTTAACGTTATGAGTCTAAGTTGGGTATATAAAAATTTTGTTAATCTTGTTAACGTTATGAGTCTAAGTTGGGTATATAAAATTTTTTTAATATTGTTAACGTTATGAGTCTAAGTTGGGTATATAAAAATTTTGTTAATCTTGTTAACGTTATGAGTCTAAGTTGGGTATATAAAATTTTGTTAATATTGTTAACGTTATGAGTCTAAGTTGGGTATATAAAAAATTTTGTTAATATTGTTAACGTTATGAGTCTAAGTTGGGTATATAAAATGTTGTTAATAACGTTGTTAACGTTATGTCTAAGTTGGGTATATAAAAATTTTGTTAATATTGTTAACGTTATGAGTCTAAGTTGGGTATATAAAAATGTTGTTAATATTGTTAACGTTATGAGTCTAAGTTGGGTATATAAAAATTTTGTTAATATTGTTAACGTTATGAGTCTAAGTTGGGTATATAAAAATGTTGTTAATATTGTTAACGTTATGAGTCTAAGTTGGGTATATAAAAATGTTGTTAATATTGTTAACGTTATGAGTCTAAGTTGGGTATATAAAAATGTTGTTAATATTGTTAACGTTATGAGTCTAAGTTGGGTAACGTTATTGTTAACGTTAGTCTAAGTTGGGTATATAAAAATGTTGTTAACCTTGTTAACGTTATGAGTCTAAGTTGGGTATATAAAAATTTTGTTAATATTGTTAACGTTATGAGTCTAAGTTGGGTATATAAAAATTTTGTTAATATTGTTAACGTTATGAGTCTAAGTTGGGTATATAAAAATGTTGTTAATATTGTTAACGTTATGAGTCTAAGTTGGGTATATAAAAATGTTGTTAATATTGTTAACGTTATGAGTCTAAGTTGGGTATATAAAAATTTTGTTAATATTGTTAACGTTATGAGTCTAAGTTGGGTATATAAAAATTTAGTTAATATTATTAACTTTATGAGTCTAAGTTGGGTATATAAAAATTTTGTTAATCTTGTTAACGTTATGAGTCTAAGTTGGGTATATAAAATTTTTTTTAAACTTGTTGACGTTATGAGTCTAAGTTGGGTATATAAAAATTTTGTTAATCTTGTTAACGTTATGAGTCTAAGTTGGGTATATAAAATGTTTTTAATATTGTTAACGTTATGAGTCTAAGTTGGGTATATAAAAGTTTTGTTAATATATTTAACGTTATGAGTCTATGTTGGGTATATAAAAATTTTGTTAATATCGTTAACGTTATGAGTCTAAGTTGGGTATATAAAAATGTTGTTAACCTTGTTAACGTTATGAGACTATGTTGGGTATATAAAAATTTTGTTAACCTTGTTAACGTTATGAGTCTAAGTTGGGTATATAAAAATGTTGTTAATATTGTTAACGTTATGAGTCTAAGTTGGGTATATAAAAATGTTGTTAACCTTGTTAACGTTATGAGTCTAAGTTGGGTATATAAAAATGTTGTTAATATTGTTAACGTTATGAGTCTAAGTTGGGTATATAAAAATGTTGTTTATATCGTTAACGTTATAAGTCTAAGTTAAGTATATAAAAATGTTGTTAATATTGTTAACGTTATGAGTCTAAGTTGGGTATATAAAAATGTTGTTAACCTTGTTAACGTTATGAGTCTAAGTTGGGTATATAAAATTTTGTTAATATTGTTAACGTTATGAGTCTAAGTTGGGTATATAAAAATGTTTGTTAATATTGTTATGAGTCTAAGTTGGGTATATAAAAATTTTGTTAATATTGTTAACGTTATGAGTCTAAGTTGGGTATATAAAAATTTTGTTAACCTTGTTAACGTTATGAGTCTAAGTTGGGTATATAAAAATTTGTTGTTAAGTCTAAGTTGTTAACGTTATGAGTCTAAGTTGGGTATATAAAAATTTTGTTAATATTGTTAACGTTATGAGTCTAAGTTGGGTATATAAAAATTTTGTTAATATTGTTAACGTTATGAGTCTAAGTTGGGTATATAAAAATTTTGTTAATATTGTTAACGTTATGAGTCTAAGTTGGGTATATAAAAATTTTGTTAATATTGTTAACGTTATGAGTCTAAGTTGGGTATATAAAAATGTTGTTAACCTTGTTAACGTTATGAGTCTAAGTTGGGTATATAAAAATGTTGTTAATATTGTTAACGTTATGAGTCTAAGTTGGGTATATAAAAATTTTTTAATATTGTTAACGTTATGAGTCTAAGTTGGGTATATAAAAATTTTTTTAATATTGTTAACGTTATGAGTCTAAGTTGGGTATATAAAAATGTTGTTAATATTGTTAACGTTATGAGTCTAAGTTGGGTATATAAAAATGTTGTTAATATTGTTAACGTTATGAGTCTAAGTTGGGTATATAAAAATTTTTTAATATTGTTAACGTTATGAGTCTAAGTTGGGTATATAAAATTTTTTAATATTGTTGACGTTATGAGTCTAAGTTGGGTATATAAAAATTTTGTTAATATTGTTAACGTTATGAGTCTAAGTTGGGTATATAAAAATGTTGTTAATATTGTTAACGTTATGAGTCTAAGTTGGGTATATAAAAATGTTGTTAACCTTGTTAACGTTATGAGTCTAAGTTGGGTATATAAAAGTTTTGTTAATATATTTAACGTTATGAGTCTATGTTGGGTATATAAAAATTTTGTTAATATTGTTAACGTTATGAGTCTAAGTTGGGTATATAAAAATTGTTAACCTTGTTAACGTTATGAGTCTATGTTGGGTATATAAAAATTTTGTTAACCTTGTTAACGTTATGAGTCTAAGTTGGGTATATAAAAATGTTGTTAATATTGTTAACGTTATGAGTCTAAGTTGGGTATATAAAAATGTTGTTAACCTTGTTAACGTTATGAGTCTAAGTTGGGTATATAAAAATGTTGTTAATATTGTTAACGTTATGAGTCTAAGTTGGGTATATAAAAATGTTGTTAATATTGTTAACGTTATGAGTCTAAGTTGGGTATATAAAAATGTTGTTAATATTGTTAACGTTATGAGTCTAAGTTGGGTATATAAAATGTTGTTAACCTTGTTAACGTTATGAGTCTAAGTTGGGTATATAAAAATTTTGTTAATATTGTTAACGTTATGAGTCTAAGTTGGGTATATAAAAATGTTGTTAACCTTGTTAACGTTATGAGTCTAAGTTGGGTATATAAAAATTTTGTTAATATTGTTAACGTTATGAGTCTAAGTTGGGTATATAAAAATTTTGTTAATATTGTTAACGTTATGAGTCTAAGTTGGGTATATAAAAATTTTGTTAATATTGTTAACGTTATGAGTCTAAGTTGGGTATATAAAAATGTTGTTAACCTTGTTAACGTTATGAGTCTAAGTTGGGTATATAAAAATTTTGTTAATATTGTTAACGTTATGAGTCTAAGTTGGGTATATAAAAATTTTGTTAATATTGTTAACGTTATGAGTCTAAGTTGGGTATATAAAAATTTTGTTAATATTGTTAACGTTATGAGTCTAAGTTGGGTATATAAAAATGTTGTTAATATTGTTAACGTTATGAGTCTAAGTTGGGTATATAAAAATGTTGTTAATATTGTTAACGTTATGAGTCTAAGTTGGGTATATAAAAATGTTGTTAATATTGTTAACGTTATGAGTCTAAGTTGGGTATATAAAAATTTTGTTAATATTGTTAACGTTATGAGTCTAAGTTGGGTATATAAAAATTTTGTTAATATTGTTAACGTTATGAGTCTAAGTTGGGTATATAAAAATTTTGTTAATATTGTTAACGTTATGAGTCTAAGTTGGGTATATAAAAATGTTGTTAATATTGTTAACGTTATGAGTCTAAGTTGGGTATATAAAAATTTTGTTAATATTGTTAACGTTATGAGTCTAAGTTGGGTATATAAAAATTTTGTTAATATTGTTAACGTTATGAGTCTAAGTTGGGTATATAAAAATTTTGTTAATATTGTTAACGTTATGAGTCTAAGTTGGGTATATAAAAATTTTGTTAATATTGTTAACGTTATGAGTCTAAGTTGGGTATATAAAAATTTTGTTAATATTGTTAACGTTATGAGTCTAAGTTGGGTATATAAAAATTTTGTTAATATTGTTAACGTTATGAGTCTAAGTTGGGTATATAAAAATTTTGTTAATATTGTTAACGTTATGAGTCTAAGTTGGGTATATAAAAATTTTGTTAATATTGTTAACGTTATGAGTCTAAGTTGGGTATATAAAAATTTTGTTAATATTGTTAACGTTATGAGTCTAAGTTGGGTATATAAAAATTTTGTTAATATTGTTAACGTTATGAGTCTAAGTTGGGTATATAAAAATTTTGTTAATATTGTTAACGTTATGAGTCTAAGTTGGGTATATAAAAATTTTGTTAATATTGTTAACGTTATGAGTCTAAGTTGGGTATATAAAAATTTTGTTAATATTGTTAACGTTATGAGTCTAAGTTGGGTATATAAAAATTTTGTTAATATTGTTAACGTTATGAGTCTAAGTTGGGTATATAAAAATGTTGTTAACCTTGTTAACGTTATGAGTCTAAGTTGGGTATATAAAAATTTTGTTAATATTGTTAACGTTATGAGTCTAAGTTGGGTATATAAAAATGTTGTTAATATTGTTAACGTTATGAGTCTAAGTTGGGTATATAAAAATGTTGTTAATATTGTTAACGTTATGAGTCTAAGTTGGGTATATAAAAATTAATATTGTTAACGTTATGAGTCTAAGTTGTTAAAATTGTTAAACGTTATGAGTCTAAGTTGGGTATATAAAAATTTTGTTAATATTGTTAACGTTATGAGTCTAAGTTGGGTATATAAAAATGTTTGTTAATATTGTTAACGTTATGAGTCTAAGTTGGGTATATAAAAATTTTGTTAATATTGTTAACGTTATGAGTCTAAGTTGGGTATATAAAAATGTTGTTAATATTGTTAACGTTATGAGTCTAAGTTGGGTATATAAAAATTTTGTTAATATTGTTAACGTTATGAGTCTAAGTTGGGTATATAAAAATTTTGTTAATATTGTTAACGTTATGAGTCTAAGTTGGGTATATAAAAATTTTGTTAATATTGTTAACGTTATGAGTCTAAGTTGGGTATATAAAAATATTTGTTAATATTGTTAACGTTATGAGTCTAAGTTGGGTATATAAAAATGTTGTTAATATTGTTAACGTTATGAGTCTAAGTTGGGTATATAAAAATTTTGTTAATATTGTTAACGTTATGAGTCTAAGTTGGGTATATAAAAATTTTGTTAATATTGTTAACGTTATGAGTCTAAGTTGGGTATATAAAAATTTTGTTAATATTGTTAACGTTATGAGTCTAAGTTGGGTATATAAAAATTTTGTTAATATTGTTAACGTTATGAGTCTAAGTTGGGTATATAAAAATGTTGTTAATATTGTTAACGTTATGAGTCTAAGTTGGGTATATAAAAAACGTTTCTAAGTTAATATTGTTAACGTTATGAGTCTAAGTTGGGTATATAAAAATTTTGTTAATATTGTTAACGTTATGAGTCTAAGTTGGGTATATAAAAATGTTGTTAATATTGTTAACGTTATGAGTCTAAGTTGGGTATATAAAAATTTTGTTAATATTGTTAACGTTATGAGTCTAAGTTGGGTATATAAAAATTTTGTTAATATTGTTAACGTTATGAGTCTAAGTTGGGTATATAAAAATGTTGTTAACCTTGTTAACGTTATGAGTCTAAGTTGGGTATATAAAAATTTTGTTAATATTGTTAACGTTATGAGTCTAAGTTGGGTATATAAAAATTTTGTTAATATTGTTAACGTTATGAGTCTAAGTTGGGTATATAAAATGTTGTTAATATTGTTAACGTTATGAGTCTAAGTTGGGTATATAAAAATGTTGTTAATATTGTTAACGTTATGAGTCTAAGTTGGGTATATAAAAATTTTGTTAATATTGTTAACGTTATGAGTCTAAGTTGGGTATATAAAAATTTTGTTAATATTGTTAACGTTATGAGTCTAAGTTGGGTATATAAAATGTTGTTAACGTTAATATTGTTAACGTTATGAGTCTAAGTTGGGTATATAAAAATTTTGTTAATATTGTTAACGTTATGAGTCTAAGTTGGGTATATAAAAATTTTGTTAATATTGTTAACGTTATGAGTCTAAGTTGGGTATATAAAAATTTTGTTAATATTGTTAACGTTATGGGTCTAAGTTCGGTATATAAAAAAAATTTTGTTAATATTGTTAACGTTATGAGTCTAAGTTGGGTATATAAAAATTTGTTAATATTGTTAACGTTATGAGTCTAAGTTGGGTATATAAAAATGTTTGTTAATATTGTTAACGTTATGAGTCTAAGTTGGGTATATAAAAATTTTGTTAATATTGTTAACGTTATGAGTCTAAGTTGGGTATATAAAAATTTTGTTAATATTGTTAACGTTATGAGTCTAAGTTGGGTATATAAAAATTTTGTTAATATTGTTAACGTTATGAGTCTAAGTTGGGTATATAAAAATGTTGTTAATATTGTTAACGTTATGAGTCTAAGTTGGGTATATAAAAATTTTGTTAATATTGTTAACGTTATGAGTCTAAGTTGGGTATATAAAAATTTGTTAATATTGTTAACGTTATGAGTCTAAGTTGGGTATATAAAAATTTTGTTAATATTGTTAACGTTATGAGTCTAAGTTGGGTATATAAAAATTTTGTTAATATTGTTAACGTTATGAGTCTAAGTTGGGTATATAAAAATGTTTGTTAATATTGTTAACGTTATGAGTCTAAGTTGGGTATATAAAAATGTTAACGTTATGTTAATATTGTTAACGTTATGAGTCTAAGTTGGGTATATAAAAATTTTGTTAATATTGTTAACGTTATGAGTCTAAGTTGGGTATATAAAAATTTTGTTAATATTGTTAACGTTATGAGTCTAAGTTGGGTATATAAAAATTTTGTTAATATTGTTAACGTTATGAGTCTAAGTTGGGTATATAAAAATTTTGTTAATATTGTTAACGTTATGAGTCTAAGTTGGGTATATAAAAATTTTGTTAATATTGTTAACGTTATGAGTCTAAGTTCGGTATATAAAAATTTTTTAATATTGTTAACGTTATGAGTCTAAGTTGGGTATATAAAATTTTTTTAATATTGTTGGCGTTATGAGTCTAAGTTGGGTATATAAAAATGTTGTTAATATTGTTAACGTTATGAGTCTAAGTTGGGTATATAAAAATTTTGTTAATATTGTTAACGTTATGAGTCTAAGTTGGGTATATAAAAATTTTGTTAATATTGTTAACGTTATGAGTCTAAGTTGGGTATATAAAAATTTTGTTAATATTGTTAACGTTATGAGTCTAAGTTGGGTATATAAAAATTTTGTTAATATTGTTAACGTTATGAGTCTAAGTTGGGTATATAAAAATTTTGTTAATATTGTTAACGTTATGAGTCTAAGTTGGGTATATAAAAATGTTGTTAATATTGTTAACGTTATGAGTCTAAGTTGGGTATATAAAAATTTTGTTAATATTGTTAACGTTATGAGTCTAAGTTGGGTATATAAAATGTTGTTAATATTGTTAACGTTATGAGTCTAAGTTGGGTATATAAAAATGTTGTTAACCTATTGTTAACGTTATGAGTCTAAGTTGGGTATATAAAATGTTGTTAATATTGTTAACGTTATGAGTCTAAGTTGGGTATATAAAAATTTTGTTAATATTGTTAACGTTATGAGTCTAAGTTGGGTATATAAAAATTTTGTTAATATTGTTAACGTTATGAGTCTAAGTTGGGTATATAAAAATTTTGTTAATATTGTTAACGTTATGAGTCTAAGTTGGGTATATAAAAATTTTGTTAATATTGTTAACGTTATGAGTCTAAGTTGGGTATATAAAAATTTTGTTAATATTGTTAACGTTATGAGTCTAAGTTGGGTATATAAAAATTTTGTTAATATTGTTAACGTTATGAGTCTAAGTTGGGTATATAAAAATTTTTTAATATTGTTAACGTTATGAGTCTAAGTTGGGTATATAAAAATTTTGTTAATATTGTTAACGTTATGAGTCTAAGTTGGGTATATAAAAATGTTGTTAATATTGTTAACGTTATGAGTCTAAGTTGGGTATATAAAAATTTTGTTAATATTGTTAACGTTATGAGTCTAAGTTGGGTATATAAAAATTTTGTTAATATTGTTAACGTTATGAGTCTAAGTTGGGTATATAAAAATTTTGTTAATATTGTTAACGTTATGAGTCTAAGTTGGGTATATAAAAATTTTGTTAATATTGTTAACGTTATGAGTCTAAGTTGGGTATATAAAAATGTTGTTAATATTGTTAACGTTATGAGTCTAAGTTGGGTATATAAAAATTTGTTAATTGTTAACGTTATGTTAACGTTATGAGTCTAAGTTGGGTATATAAAAATTTGTTAATATTGTTAACGTTATGAGTCTAAGTTGGGTATATAAAAATTTTGTTAATATTGTTAACGTTATGAGTCTAAGTTGGGTATATAAAAATTTTGTTAATATTGTTAACGTTATGAGTCTAAGTTGGGTATATAAAAATTTTGTTAATATTGTTAACGTTATGAGTCTAAGTTGGGTATATAAAAATTTTGTTAATATTGTTAACGTTATGAGTCTAAGTTGGGTATATAAAAATTTTGTTAATATTGTTAACGTTATGAGTCTAAGTTGGGTATATAAAAATGTTGTTAATATTGTTAACGTTATGAGTCTAAGTTGGGTATATAAAAATTTGTTATATGTTAACGTTATGAGTCTAAGTTGGGTATATAAAAATTTTGTTAATATTGTTAACGTTATGAGTCTAAGTTGGGTATATAAAAATTTTGTTAATATTGTTAACGTTATGAGTCTAAGTTGGGTATATAAAAATTTTGTTAATATTGTTAACGTTATGAGTCTAAGTTGGGTATATAAAAATTTTGTTAATATTGTTAACGTTATGAGTCTAAGTTGGGTATATAAAAATTTTGTTAATATTGTTAACGTTATGAGTCTAAGTTGGGTATATAAAATTTTTTTAATATTGTTAACGTTATGAGTCTAAGTTGGGTATATAAAATTTTTTTAATATTGTTAGCGTTATGAGTCTAAGTTGGGTATATAAAAATTTTGTTAATATTGTTAACGTTATGAGTCTAAGTTGGGTATATAAAAATTTTGTTAATATTGTTAACGTTATGAGTCTAAGTTGGGTATATAAAAATTTGTTAATATTGTTAACGTTATGAGTCTAAGTTGGGTATATAAAAATTTTGTTAATATTGTTAACGTTATGAGTCTAAGTTGGGTATATAAAAATGTTTGTTAATATTGTTAACGTTATGAGTCTAAGTTGGGTATATAAAAATTTTGTTAATATTGTTAACGTTATGAGTCTAAGTTGGGTATATAAAAATGTTGTTAATATTGTTAACGTTATGAGTCTAAGTTGGGTATATAAAAATTTTGTTAATATTGTTAACGTTATGAGTCTAAGTTGGGTATATAAAAATTTGTTAATATTGTTAACGTTATGAGTCTAAGTTGGGTATATAAAAATTTTGTTAATATTGTTAACGTTATGAGTCTAAGTTCGGTATATAAAAAATTTTTAATATTGTTAACGTTATGAGTCTAAGTTGGGTATATAAAATTTTTTTAATATTGTTAACGTTATGAGTCTAAGTTGGGTATATAAAAATTTTGTTAATATTGTTAACGTTATGAGTCTAAGTTGGGTATATAAAAATTTTGTTAATATTGTTAACGTTATGAGTCTAAGTTGGGTATATAAAAATGTTGTTAATATTGTTAACGTTATGAGTCTAAGTTGGGTATATAAAAATTTTGTTAATATTGTTAACGTTATGAGTCTAAGTTGGGTATATAAAAATTTTGTTAATATTGTTAACGTTATGAGTCTAAGTTGGGTATATAAAAATTTTGTTAATATTGTTAACGTTATGAGTCTAAGTTGGGTATATAAAAATTTGTTAATATTGTTAACGTTATGAGTCTAAGTTGGGTATATAAAAATGTTGTTAATATTGTTAACGTTATGAGTCTAAGTTGGGTATATAAAAATGTTGTTAATATTGTTAACGTTATGAGTCTTTGGGTATAACGTTATGAGTCTAAGTTGGGTATATAAAAATTTTGTTAATATTGTTAACGTTATGAGTCTAAGTTGGGTATATAAAAATTTTGTTAATATTGTTAACGTTATGAGTCTAAGTTGGGTATATAAAAATTTTGTTAATATTGTTAACGTTATGAGTCTAAGTTGGGTATATAAAAATTTTGAGTCTAAGTCTGGGGTATATAAAATGTTGTTAATATTGTTAACGTTATGAGTCTAAGTTGGGTATATAAAAATTTTGTTAATATTGTTAACGTTATGAGTCTAAGTTGGGTATATAAAAATTTTGTTAATATTGTTAACGTTATGAGTCTAAGTTGGGTATATAAAAAATTTTTAATATTGTTAACGTTATGAGTCTAAGTTGGGTATATAAAATTTTTTTAATATTGTTGGCGTTATGAGTCTAAGTTGGGTATATAAAAATTTTGTTAATATTGTTAACGTTATGAGTCTAAGTTGGGTATATAAAAATGTTTGTTAATATTGTTAACGTTATGAGTCTAAGTTGGGTATATAAAAATTTTGTTAATATTGTTAACGTTATGAGTCTAAGTTGGGTATATAAAAATTTTTATGAGTTAATATTGTTAACGTTATGAGTCTAAGTTGGGTATATAAAAATTTTGTTAATATTGTTAACGTTATGAGTCTAAGTTGGGTATATAAAAATTTTGTTAATATTGTTAACGTTATGAGTCTAAGTTGGGTATATAAAAATTTGTTAATATTGTTAACGTTATGAGTCTAAGTTGGGTATATAAAAATTTTGTTAATATTGTTAACGTTATGAGTCTAAGTTGGGTATATAAAAATTTTGTTAATATTGTTAACGTTATGAGTCTAAGTTGGGTATATAAAAATTTTGTTAATATTGTTAACGTTATGAGTCTAAGTTGGGTATATAAAAATTTTGTTAATATTGTTAACGTTATGAGTCTAAGTTGGGTATATAAAATTTTTGTTAATATTGTTAACGTTATGAGTCTAAGTTGTATAAAAAATTTTGTTATGTTAGTCTAAGTTGGGTATATAAAAATTTTGTTAATATTGTTAACGTTATGAGTCTAAGTTGGGTATATAAAATTTTTGTTAATATTGTTAACGTTATGAGTCTAAGTTGGGTATATAAAATTTTTGTTAATATTGTTAACGTTATGAGTCTAAGTTGGGTATATAAAAATTTTGTTAATATTGTTAACGTTATGAGTCTAAGTTGGGTATATAAAAATTTTGTTAATATTGTTAACGTTATGAGTCTAAGTTGGGTATATAAAAATGTTGTTAATATTGTTAACGTTATGAGTCTAAGTTGGGTATATAAAATGTTGTTAATATTGTTAACGTTATGAGTCTAAGTTGGGTATATAAAAATTTTGTTAATATTGTTAACGTTATGAGTCTAAGTTGGGTATATAAAAATTTTGTTAATATTGTTAACGTTATGAGTCTAAGTTGGGTATATAAAAATGTTGTTAATATTGTTAACGTTATGAGTCTAAGTTGGGTATATAAAAATTTTGTTAATATTGTTAACGTTATGAGTCTAAGTTGGGTATATAAAAATTTTGTTAATATTGTTAACGTTATGAGTCTAAGTTGGGTATATAAAAATTTTGTTAATATTGTTAACGTTATGAGTCTAAGTTGGGTATATAAAAATTTTGTTAATATTGTTAACGTTATGAGTCTAAGTTGGGTATATAAAAATTTTGTTAATATTGTTAACGTTATGAGTCTAAGTTGGGTATATAAAAATGTTTGTTAATATTGTTAACGTTATGAGTCTAAGTTGGGTATATAAAAATTTTGTTAATATTGTTAACGTTATGAGTCTAAGTTCGGTATATAAAAATTTTTTAATATTGTTAACGTTATGAGTCTAAGTTGGGTATATAAAATTTTTTTAATATTGTTAACGTTATGAGTCTAAGTTGGGTATATAAAAATTTTTGTTAATATTGTTAACGTTATGAGTCTAAGTTGGGTATATAAAATTTTGTTAATATTGTTAACGTTATGAGTCTAAGTTGGGTATATAAAAATTTGTTAATATTGTTAACGTTATGAGTCTAAGTTGGGTATATAAAAATTTTGTTAATATTGTTAACGTTATGAGTCTAAGTTGGGTATATAAAAATTTTGTTAATATTGTTAACGTTATGAGTCTAAGTTGGGTATATAAAAATTTTGTTAATATTGTTAACGTTATGAGTCTAAGTTGGGTATATAAAAATTTTGTTAATATTGTTAACGTTATGAGTCTAAGTTGGGTATATAAAAATTTTGTTAATATTGTTAACGTTATGAGTCTAAGTTGGGTATATAAAAATTTTGTTAATATTGTTAACGTTATGAGTCTAAGTTGGGTATATAAAAATTTTGTTAATATTGTTAACGTTATGAGTCTAAGTTGGGTATATAAAAATTTTGTTAATATTGTTAACGTTATGAGTCTAAGTTGGGTATATAAAAATTTTGTTAATATTGTTAACGTTATGAGTCTAAGTTGGGTATATAAAAATTTTGTTAATATTGTTAACGTTATGAGTCTAAGTTGGGTATATAAAAATTTTGTTAATATTGTTAACGTTATGAGTCTAAGTTGGGTATATAAAAATTTTGTTAATATTGTTAACGTTATGAGTCTAAGTTGGGTATATAAAAATTTTGTTAATATTGTTAACGTTATGAGTCTAAGTTGGGTATATAAAAATTTTGTTAATATTGTTAACGTTATGAGTCTAAGTTGGGTATATAAAAATTTTGTTAATATTGTTAACGTTATGAGTCTAAGTTGGGTATATAAAAATTTGTTAATATTGTTAACGTTATGAGTCTAAGTTGGGTATATAAAAATTTTGTTAATATTGTTAACGTTATGAGTCTAAGTTGGGTATATAAAATGTTGTTAATATTGTTAACGTTATGAGTCTAAGTTGGGTATATAAAAATTTTGTTAATATTGTTAACGTTATGAGTCTAAGTTGGGTATATAAAAATTTTGTTAATATTGTTAACGTTATGAGTCTAAGTTGGGTATATAAAAATTTTGTTAATATTGTTAACGTTATGAGTCTAAGTTGGGTATATAAAAATTTTGTTAATATTGTTAACGTTATGAGTCTAAGTTGGGTATATAAAAATTTTGTTAATATTGTTAACGTTATGAGTCTAAGTTGGGTATATAAAAATTTTGTTAATATTGTTAACGTTATGAGTCTAAGTTGGGTATATAAAAATTTTGTTAATATTGTTAACGTTATGAGTCTAAGTTGGGTATATAAAAATTTTGTTAATATTGTTAACGTTATGAGTCTAAGTTGGGTATATAAAAATTTTGTTAATATTGTTAACGTTATGAGTCTAAGTTGGGTATATAAAAATTTTGTTAATATTGTTAACGTTATGAGTCTAAGTTGGGTATATAAAAATTTTGTTAATATTGTTAACGTTATGAGTCTAAGTTGGGTATATAAAATTTTGTTAATATTGTTAACGTTATGAGTCTAAGTTGGGTATATAAAATTTTGTTAATATTGTTAACGTTATGAGTCTAAGTTGGGTATATAAAAATTTGTTAATATTGTTAACGTTATGAGTCTAAGTTGGGTATATAAAAATTTTGTTAATATTGTTAACGTTATGAGTCTAAGTTGGGTATATAAAAATTTTGTTAATATTGTTAACGTTATGAGTCTAAGTTGGGTATATAAAAATTTTGTTAATATTGTTAACGTTATGAGTCTAAGTTGGGTATATAAAAATTTTGTTAATATTGTTAACGTTATGAGTCTAAGTTGGGTATATAAAAATTTTGTTAATATTGTTAACGTTATGAGTCTAAGTTGGGTATATAAAAATTTTGTTAATATTGTTAACGTTATGAGTCTAAGTTGGGTATATAAAAATGTTGTTAATATTGTTAACGTTATGAGTCTAAGTTGGGTATATAAAAATTTTGTTAATATTGTTAACGTTATGAGTCTAAGTTGGGTATATATAAAATTTTGTTAATATTGTTAACGTTATGAGTCTAAGTTGGGTATATAAAAATTTTGTTAATATTGTTAACGTTATGAGTCTAAGTTGGGTATATAAAATTTTGTTAATATTGTTAACGTTATGAGTCTAAGTTGGGTATATAAAAATTTTTGTTAATATTGTTAACGTTATGAGTCTAAGTTGGGTATATAAAAATTTGTTAATATTGTTAACGTTATGAGTCTAAGTTGGGTATATAAAAATTTTGTTAATATTGTTAACGTTATGAGTCTAAGTTGGGTATATAAAAATGTTGTTAATATTGTTAACGTTATGAGTCTAAGTTGGGTATATAAAAATTTTTGTTAATATTGTTAACGTTATGAGTCTAAGTTGGGTATATAAAAATTTTGTTAATATTGTTAACGTTATGAGTCTAAGTTGGGTATATAAAAATGTTGTTAATATTGTTAACGTTATGAGTCTAAGTTGGGTATATAAAAATTTTGTTAATATTGTTAACGTTATGAGTCTAAGTTGGGTATATAAAAATTTTGTTAATATTGTTAACGTTATGAGTCTAAGTTGGGTATATAAAAATTTTGTTAATATTGTTAACGTTATGAGTCTAAGTTGGGTATATAAAAATTTTGTTAATATTGTTAACGTTATGAGTCTAAGTTGGGTATATAAAAATTTTGTTAATATTGTTAACGTTATGAGTCTAAGTTGGGTATATAAAAATTTTGTTAATATTGTTAACGTTATGAGTCTAAGTTGGGTATATAAAAATTTTGTTAATATTGTTAACGTTATGAGTCTAAGTTGGGTATATAAAAATTTTGTTAATATTGTTAACGTTATGAGTCTAAGTTCGGTATATAAAAATTTTTTAATATTGTTAAGTCTAAGTTGGGTATATAAAAATTTTGTTAATATTGTTAACGTTATGAGTCTAAGTTGGGTATATAAAAATTTTGTTAATATTGTTAACGTTATGAGTCTAAGTTGGGTATATAAAAATTTTGTTAATATTGTTAACGTTATGAGTCTAAGTTGGGTATATAAAATTTTGTTAATATTGTTAACGTTATGAGTCTAAGTTGGGTATATAAAATTTTGTTAATATTGTTAACGTTATGAGTCTAAGTTGGGTATATAAAATGTTGTTAATATTGTTAACGTTATGAGTCTAAGTTGGGTATATAAAATTTTGTTAATATTGTTAACGTTATGAGTCTAAGTTGGGTATATAAAATTTTGTTAATATTGTTAACGTTATGAGTCTAAGTTGGGTATATAAAATTTTGTTAATATTGTTAACGTTATGAGTCTAAGTTGGGTATATAAAAATGTTGTTAATATTGTTAACGTTATGAGTCTAAGTTGGGTATATAAAAATTTTGTTAATATTGTTAACGTTATGAGTCTAAGTTGGGTATATAAAAATTTTGTTAATATTGTTAACGTTATGAGTCTAAGTTGGGTATATAAAAATTTTGTTAATATTGTTAACGTTATGAGTCTAAGTTGGGTATATAAAAATTTTGTTAATATTGTTAACGTTATGAGTCTAAGTTGGGTATATAAAAATTTTGTTAATATTGTTAACGTTATGAGTCTAAGTTGGGTATATAAAAATTTTGTTAATATTGTTAACGTTATGAGTCTAAGTTGGGTATATAAAATGTTTTAATATTGTTAACGTTATGAGTCTAACGTTATGTCTAAGTTGGTATATAAAAATTTTGTTAATATTGTTAACGTTATGAGTCTAAGTTGGGTATATAAAAATTTTGTTAATATTGTTAACGTTATGAGTCTAAGTTGGGTATATAAAAATTTTGTTAATATTGTTAACGTTATGAGTCTAAGTTGGGTATATAAAAATTTTGTTAATATTGTTAACGTTATGAGTCTAAGTTGGGTATATAAAAATTTTGTTAATATTGTTAACGTTATGAGTCTAAGTTGGGTATATAAAAATTTTGTTAATATTGTTAACGTTATGAGTCTAAGTTGGGTATATAAAAATTTTGTTAATATTGTTAACGTTATGAGTCTAAGTTGGGTATATAAAAATTTTGTTAATATTGTTAACGTTATGAGTCTAAGTTGGGTATATAAAAATTTTGTTAATATTGTTAACGTTATGAGTCTAAGTTCGGTATAT
Source organism: Tachypleus tridentatus (assembly GCF_004210375.1). Taxonomy (NCBI): domain Eukaryota; kingdom Metazoa; phylum Arthropoda; class Merostomata; order Xiphosura; family Limulidae; genus Tachypleus; species Tachypleus tridentatus. The sequence continues at coordinate 174,694,562 of NC_134831.1, forward strand.
AAAAATTTTTTAATATTGTTAACGTTATGAGTCTAAGTTGGGTATATAAAATTTTTTTAATATTGTTAACGTTATGAGTCTAAGTTGGGTATATAAAAATTTGTTAATATTGTTAACGTTATGAGTCTAAGTTGGGTATATAAAAATTTTGTTAATATTGTTAACGTTATGAGTCTAAGTTGGGTATATAAAAATTTTGTTAATATTGTTAACGTTATGAGTCTAAGTTGGGTATATAAAAATTTTGTTAATATTGTTAACGTTATGAGTCTAAGTTGGGTATATAAAAATGTTTGTTAATATTGTTAACGTTATGAGTCTAAGTTGGGTATATAAAAATTTTGTTAATATTGTTAACGTTATGAGTCTAAGTTGGGTATATAAAAATTTTGTTAATATTGTTAACGTTATGAGTCTAAGTTGGGTATATAAAAATTTTGTTAATATTGTTAACGTTATGAGTCTAAGTTGGGTATATAAAAATTTTGTTAATATTGTTAACGTTATGAGTCTAAGTTGGGTATATAAAAATTTTGTTAATATTGTTAACGTTATGAGTCTAAGTTGGGTATATAAAAATTTTGTTAATATTGTTAACGTTATGAGTCTAAGTTGGGTATATAAAAATTTTGTTAATATTGTTAACGTTATGAGTCTAAGTTGGGTATATAAAAATTTTGTTAATATTGTTAACGTTATGAGTCTAAGTTGGGTATATAAAAATTTTGTTAATATTGTTAACGTTATGAGTCTAAGTTGGGTATATAAAAATTTTGTTAATATTGTTAACGTTATGAGTCTAAGTTGGGTATATAAAAATTTTGTTAATATTGTTAACGTTATGAGTCTAAGTTGGGTATATAAAAATTTTGTTAATATTGTTAACGTTATGAGTCTAAGTTGGGTATATAAAAATGTTGTTAATATTGTTAACGTTATGAGTCTAAGTTGGGTATATAAAAATTTTGTTAATATTGTTAACGTTATGAGTCTAAGTTGGGTATATAAAAATTTTGTTAATATTGTTAACGTTATGAGTCTAAGTTGGGTATATAAAAATTTTGTTAATATTGTTAACGTTATGAGTCTAAGTTGGGTATATAAAAATTTTGTTAATATTGTTAACGTTATGAGTCTAAGTTGGGTATATAAAAATTTTGTTAATATTGTTAACGTTATGAGTCTAAGTTGGGTATATAAAAATTTTGTTAATATTGTTAACGTTATGAGTCTAAGTTGGGTATATAAAAATTTTGTTAATATTGTTAACGTTATGAGTCTAAGTTCGGTATATAAAAATTTTTTAATATTGTTAACGTTATGAGTCTAAGTTGGGTATATAAAATTTTTTTAATATTGTTCGCGTTATGAGTCTAAGTTGGGTATATAAAAATGTTGTTAATATTGTTAACGTTATGAGTCTAAGTTGGGTATATAAAAATTTTGTTAATATTGTTAACGTTATGAGTCTAAGTTGGGTATATAAAAATTTTGTTAATATTGTTAACGTTATGAGTCTAAGTTGGGTATATAAAAATTTTGTTAATATTGTTAACGTTATGAGTCTAAGTTGGGTATATAAAATGTTGTTAATATTGTTAACGTTATGAGTCTAAGTTGGGTATATAAAAATGTTGTTAATATTGTTAACGTTATGAGTCTAAGTTGGGTATATAAAATTTTTGTTAATATTGTTAACGTTATGAGTCTAAGTTGGGTATATAAAAATTTTGTTAATATTGTTAACGTTATGAGTCTAAGTTGGGTATATAAAAATTTTTTAATATTGTTAACGTTATGAGTCTAAGTTGGGTATATAAAATTTTTTTAATATTGTTGGCGTTATGAGTCTAAGTTGGGTATATAAAAATTTTGTTAATATTGTTAACGTTATGAGTCTAAGTTGGGTATATAAAAATTTGTTAATATTGTTTGTTAATATTGTTAACGTTATGAGTCTAAGTTGGGTATATAAAAATTTTGTTAATATTGTTAACGTTATGAGTCTAAGTTGGGTATATAAAAATTTTAATATTGTTAACGTTATGAGTCTATTGTTAACGTTATGAGTCTAAGTTGGGTATATAAAATTTTGTTAATATTGTTAACGTTATGAGTCTAAGTTGGGTATATAAAAATTTTGTTAATATTGTTAACGTTATGAGTCTAAGTTGGGTATATAAAAATTTTGTTAATATTGTTAACGTTATGAGTCTAAGTTGGGTATATAAAAATTTTGTTAATATTGTTAACGTTATGAGTCTAAGTTGGGTATATAAAAATTTTGTTAATATTGTTAACGTTATGAGTCTAAGTTGGGTATATAAAATTTTTTTAATATTGTTGGCGTTATGAGTCTAAGTTGGGTATATAAAAATTTTGTTAATATTGTTAACGTTATGAGTCTAAGTTGGGTATATAAAAATGTTGTTAATATTGTTAACGTTATGAGTCTAAGTTGGGTATATAAAAATTTTGTTAATATTGTTAACGTTATGAGTCTAAGTTGGGTATATAAAAATTTTGTTAATATTGTTAACGTTATGAGTCTAAGTTCGGTATATAAAAATTTTTTAATATTGTTAACGTTATGAGTCTAAGTTGGGTATATAAAATTTTTTTAATATTGTTAACGTTATGAGTCTAAGTTGGGTATATAAAAATTTTGTTAATATTGTTAACGTTATGAGTCTAAGTTGGGTATATAAAAATTTTGTTAATATTGTTAACGTTATGAGTCTAAGTTGGGTATATAAAAATTTTGTTAATATTGTTAACGTTATGAGTCTAAGTTGGGTATATAAAAATTTTGTTAATATTGTTAACGTTATGAGTCTAAGTTGGGTATATAAAATGTTGTTAATATTGTTAACGTTATGAGTCTAAGTTGGGTATATAAAAATTTTGTTAATATTGTTAACGTTATGAGTCTAAGTTGGGTATATAAAAATTTTGTTAATATTGTTAACGTTATGAGTCTAAGTTGGGTATATAAAAATTTGTTAATATTGTTAACGTTATGAGTCTAAGTTGGGTATATAAAAATTTTGTTAATATTGTTAACGTTATGAGTCTAAGTTGGGTATATAAAATTTTGTTAATATTGTTAACGTTATGAGTCTAAGTTGGGTATATAAAATTGTTAATATTGTTAACGTTATGAGTCTAAGTTGGGTATATAAAAATTTTGTTAATATTGTTAACGTTATGAGTCTAAGTTGGGTATATAAAAATGTTGTTAACGTTATGAGTCTAAGTTGGGTATATAAAAATTTTGTTAATATTGTTAACGTTATGAGTCTAAGTTGGGTATATAAAAATTTTGTTAATATTGTTAACGTTATGAGTCTAAGTTGGGTATATAAAAATTTTGTTAATATTGTTAACGTTATGAGTCTAAGTTGGGTATATAAAAATTTTGTTAATATTGTTAACGTTATGAGTCTAAGTTGGGTATATAAAAATTTTGTTAATATTGTTAACGTTATGAGTCTAAGTTGGGTATATAAAAATTTTGTTAATATTGTTAACGTTATGAGTCTAAGTTGGGTATATAAAAATTTTGTTAATATTGTTAACGTTATGAGTCTAAGTTGGGTATATAAAAATGTTGTTAATATTGTTAACGTTATGAGTCTAAGTTGGGTATATAAAAATTTTGTTAATATTGTTAACGTTATGAGTCTAAGTTGTTATAAAAATTTTGTTAATATTGTTAACGTTATGAGTCTAAGTTGGGTATATAAAAATTTTGTTAATATTGTTAACGTTATGAGTCTAAGTTGGGTATATAAAATTTTGTTAACCTTGTTAACGTTATGAGTCTAAGTTGGGTATATAAAATTTTTGTTAATATTGTTAACGTTATGAGTCTAAGTTGGGTATATAAAAATGTTGTTAATATTGTTAACGTTATGAGTCTAAGTTGGGTATATAAAAATTTTGTTAATATTGTTAACGTTATGAGTCTAAGTTGGGTATATAAAAATTTTGTTAATATTGTTAACGTTATGAGTCTAAGTTGGGTATATAAAAATTTTGTTAATATTGTTAACGTTATGAGTCTAAGTTGGGTATATAAAAATTTTGTTAATATTGTTAACGTTATGAGTCTAAGTTGGGTATATAAAAATGTTGTTAATATTGTTAACGTTATGAGTCTAAGTTGGGTATATAAAAATTTTGTTAATATTGTTAACGTTATGAGTCTAAGTTGGGTATATAAAAATTTTGTTAATATTGTTAACGTTATGAGTCTAAGTTGGGTATATAAAAATTTTGTTAATATTGTTAACGTTATGAGTCTAAGTTGGGTATATAAAAATTTTGTTAATATTGTTAACGTTATGAGTCTAAGTTGGGTATATAAAAATTTTGTTAATATTGTTAACGTTATGAGTCTAAGTTGGGTATATAAAAATTTTGTTAATATTGTTAACGTTATGAGTCTAAGTTGGGTATATAAAAATTTTGTTAATATTGTTAACGTTATGAGTCTAAGTTGGGTATATAAAAATTTTGTTAATATTGTTAACGTTATGAGTCTAAGTTGGGTATATAAAAATTTTGTTAATATTGTTAACGTTATGAGTCTAAGTTGGGTATATAAAAATTTTGTTAATATTGTTAACGTTATGAGTCTAAGTTGGGTATATAAAAATTTGTTAATATTGTTAACGTTATGAGTCTAAGTTGGGTATATAAAATATTTTGTTAATATTGTTAACGTTATGAGTCTAAGTTGGGTATATAAAAATTTTGTTAATATTGTTAACGTTATGAGTCTAAGTTGGGTATATAAAAATTTTTTAATATTGTTAACGTTATGAGTCTAAGTTGGGTATATAAAATTTTTTTAATATTGTTGGCGTTATGAGTCTAAGTTGGGTATATAAAAATTTTGTTAATATTGTTAACGTTATGAGTCTAAGTTGGGTATATAAAAATTTTGTTAATATTGTTAACGTTATGAGTCTAAGTTGGGTATATAAAAATTTTGTTAATATTGTTAACGTTATGAGTCTAAGTTGGGTATATAAAAATTTTGTTAATATTGTTAACGTTATGAGTCTAAGTTGGGTATATAAAAATTTTGTTAATATTGTTAACGTTATGAGTCTAAGTTGGGTATATAAAAATTTTGTTAATATTGTTAACGTTATGAGTCTAAGTTGGGTATATAAAAATTTTGTTAATATTGTTAACGTTATGAGTCTAAGTTGGGTATATAAAAATTTTGTTAATATTGTTAACGTTATGAGTCTAAGTTGGGTATATAAAAATGTTGTTAATATTGTTAACGTTATGAGTCTAAGTTGGGTATATAAAAATTTTGTTAATATTGTTAACGTTATGAGTCTAAGTTGGGTATATAAAAATTTTGTTAATATTGTTAACGTTATGAGTCTAAGTTGGGTATATAAAAATTTTGTTAATATTGTTAACGTTATGAGTCTAAGTTGGGTATATAAAAATTTTGTTAATATTGTTAACGTTATGAGTCTAAGTTGGGTATATAAAAATTTTTGTTAATATTGTTAACGTTATGAGTCTAAGTTGGGTATATAAAAATTTTGTTAATATTGTTAACGTTATGAGTCTAAGTTGGGTATATAAAAATTTTGTTAATATTGTTAACGTTATGAGTCTAAGTTGGGTATATAAAAATTTTGTTAATATTGTTAACGTTATGAGTCTAAGTTGGGTATATAAAATTTTTTTAATATTGTTAACGTTATGAGTCTAAGTTGGGTATATAAAATTTTTTTAATATTGTTAACGTTATGAGTCTAAGTTGGGTATATAAAATTTTTTTAATATTGTTAACGTTATGAGTCTAAGTTGGGTATATAAAAATTTTGTTAATATTGTTAACGTTATGAGTCTAAGTTGGGTATATAAAAATGTTGTTAATATTGTTAACGTTATGAGTCTAAGTTGGGTATATAAAAATGTTGTTAATATTGTTAACGTTATGAGTCTAAGTTGGGTATATAAAAATTTTGTTAATATTGTTAACGTTATGAGTCTAAGTTGGGTATATAAAAATTTTTTAATATTGTTAACGTTATGAGTCTAAGTTGGGTATATAAAATTTTTTTAATATTGTTAACGTTATGAGTCTAAGTTGGGTATATAAAAATTTTGTTAATATTGTTAACGTTATGAGTCTAAGTTGGGTATATAAAAATTTTGTTAATATTGTTAACGTTATGAGTCTAAGTTGGGTATATAAAAATTTTGTTAATATTGTTAACGTTATGAGTCTAAGTTGGGTATATAAAAATTTTGTTAATATTGTTAACGTTATGAGTCTAAGTTGGGTATATAAAAATTTTGTTAATATTGTTAACGTTATGAGTCTAAGTTGGGTATATAAAAATTTTGTTAATATTGTTAACGTTATGAGTCTAAGTTGGGTATATAAAATGTTGTTAATCTTGTTAACGTTATGAGTCTAAGTTGGGTATATAAAAATTTTGTTAATATTGTTAACGTTATGAGTCTAAGTTGGGTATATAAAAATTTTGTTAATATTGTTAACGTTATGAGTCTAAGTTGGGTATATAAAATATTTGTTAAAAAATTATTGTTAACGTTATGAGTCTAAGTTGGGTATATAAAAATTTTGTTAATATTGTTAACGTTATGAGTCTAAGTTGGGTATATAAAAATTTTGTTAATATTGTTAACGTTATGAGTCTAAGTTGGGTATATAAAAATGTTGTTAATATTGTTAACGTTATGAGTCTAAGTTGGGTATATAAAAATTTGTTAATATTGTTAACGTTATGAGTCTAAGTTGGGTATATAAAAATTTTGTTAATATTGTTAACGTTATGAGTCTAAGTTGGGTATATAAAAATTTTGTTAATATTGTTAACGTTATGAGTCTAAGTTGGGTATATAAAAATTTTGTTAATATTGTTAACGTTATGAGTCTAAGTTGGGTATATAAAAATTTTGTTAATATTGTTAACGTTATGAGTCTAAGTTGGGTATATAAAAATTTTGTTAATATTGTTAACGTTATGAGTCTAAGTTGGGTATATAAAAATTTTGTTAATATTGTTAACGTTATGAGTCTAAGTTGGGTATATAAAAATTTTGTTAATATTGTTAACGTTATGAGTCTAAGTTGGGTATATAAAAATTTTGTTAATATTGTTAACGTTATGAGTCTAAGTTGGGTATATAAAAATTTTGTTAATATTGTTAACGTTATGAGTCTAAGTTGGGTATATAAAAATGTTTGTAATATTGTTAACGTTATGAGTCTAAGTTGGGTATATAAAAATTTGTTAATATTGTTAACGTTATGAGTCTAAGTTGGGTATATAAAAATTTTGTTAATATTGTTAACGTTATGAGTCTAAGTTGGGTATATAAAAATTTGTTAATATTGTTAACGTTATGAGTCTAAGTTGGGTATATAAAAATTTTGTTAATATTGTTAACGTTATGAGTCTAAGTTGGGTATATAAAAATTTTGTTAATATTGTTAACGTTATGAGTCTAAGTTGGGTATATAAAAATTTTTTGTTAATATTGTTAACGTTATGAGTCTAAGTTGGGTATATAAAAATTTTGTTAATATTGTTAACGTTATGAGTCTAAGTTGGGTATATAAAAATTTTGTTAATATTGTTAACGTTATGAGTCTAAGTTCGGTATATAAAAATTTTTTAATATTGTTAACGTTATGAGTCTAAGTTGGGTATATAAAATTTTTTTAATATTGTTGGCGTTATGAGTCTAAGTTGGGTATATAAAAATTTTGTTAATATTGTTAACGTTATGAGTCTAAGTTGGGTATATAAAAATTTGTTAATATTGTTAACGTTATGAGTCTAAGTTGGGTATATAAAAATTTTGTTAATATTGTTAACGTTATGAGTCTAAGTTGGGTATATAAAAATTTTGTTAATATTGTTAACGTTATGAGTCTAAGTTGGGTATATAAAAATGTTGTTAATATTGTTAACGTTATGAGTCTAAGTTGGGTATATAAAAATTTTGTTAATATTGTTAACGTTATGAGTCTAAGTTGGGTATATAAAAATTTTGGGTATATAAAAATGTTAATATTGTTAACGTTATGAGTCTAAGTTGGGTATATAAAAATTTTGTTAATATTGTTAACGTTATGAGTCTAAGTTCGGTATATAAAAATTTTTTAATATTGTTAACGTTATGAGTCTAAGTTGGGTATATAAAATTTTTTTAATATTGTTGGCGTTATGAGTCTAAGTTGGGTATATAAAAATTTTGTTAATATTGTTAACGTTATGAGTCTAAGTTGGGTATATAAAAATTTTGTTAATATTGTTAACGTTATGAGTCTAAGTTGGGTATATAAAAATTTTGTTAATATTGTTAACGTTATGAGTCTAAGTTGGGTATATAAAAATTTTGTTAATATTGTTAACGTTATGAGTCTAAGTTGGGTATATAAAAATTTTGTTAATATTGTTAACGTTATGAGTCTAAGTTGGGTATATAAAAATGTTTGTTAATATTGTTAACGTTATGAGTCTAAGTTGGGTATATAAAATTTTGTTAATATTGTTAACGTTATGAGTCTAAGTTGGGTATATAAAAATTTGTTAATATTGTTAACGTTATGAGTCTAAGTTGGGTATATAAAAATTTTGTTAATATTGTTAACGTTATGAGTCTAAGTTGGGTATATAAAATTTTTTTAATATTGTTGGCGTTATGAGTCTAAGTTGGGTATATAAAAATTTTGTTAATATTGTTAACGTTATGAGTCTAAGTTGGGTATATAAAAATTTTGTTAATATTGTTAACGTTATGAGTCTAAGTTGGGTATATAAAAATTTTGTTAATATTGTTAACGTTATGAGTCTAAGTTGGGTATATAAAATTTTGTTAATATTGTTAACGTTATGAGTCTAAGTTGGGTATATAAAAATTTTGTTAATATTGTTAACGTTATGAGTCTAAGTTGGGTATATAAAATATTTGTTAATTATTGTTAACGTTATGAGTCTAAGTTGGGTATATAAAAATTTTGTTAATATTGTTAACGTTATGAGTCTAAGTTGGGTATATAAAAATTTTGTTAATATTGTTAACGTTATGAGTCTAAGTTGGGTATATAAAATTTTGTTAATATTGTTAACGTTATGAGTCTAAGTTGGGTATATAAAAATTTTTGTTAATATTGTTAACGTTATGAGTCTAAGTTGGGTATATAAAAATTTTGTTAATATTGTTAACGTTATGAGTCTAAGTTGGGTATATAAAAATTTTGTTAATATTGTTAACGTTATGAGTCTAAGTTGGGTATATAAAAATTTTGTTAATATTGTTAACGTTATGAGTCTAAGTTGGGTATATAAAAATTTTGTTAATATTGTTAACGTTATGAGTCTAAGTTGGGTATATAAAAATTTTGTTAATATTGTTAACGTTATGAGTCTAAGTTGGGTATATAAAAATGTTTGTTAATATTGTTAACGTTATGAGTCTAAGTTGGGTATATAAAAATTTTGTTAATATTGTTAACGTTATGAGTCTAAGTTGGGTATATAAAAATGTTGTTAATATTGTTAACGTTATGAGTCTAAGTTGGGTATATAAAATTTTGTTAATATTGTTAACGTTATGAGTCTAAGTTGGGTATATAAAAATTTTGTTAATATTGTTAACGTTATGAGTCTAAGTTGGGTATATAAAAATTTTTGTTAATATTGTTAACGTTATGAGTCTAAGTTGGGTATATAAAAATTTTGTTAATATTGTTAACGTTATGAGTCTAAGTTGGGTATATAAAATTTTGTTAATATTGTTAACGTTATGAGTCTAAGTTGGGTATATAAAAATTTTGTTAATATTGTTAACGTTATGAGTCTAAGTTGGGTATATAAAAATTTTGTTAATATTGTTAACGTTATGAGTCTAAGTTGGGTATATAAAAATTTTGTTAATATTGTTAACGTTATGAGTCTAAGTTGGGTATATAAAAATTTTGTTAATATTGTTAACGTTATGAGTCTAAGTTGGGTATATAAAAATTTTTATTGTTAACGTATTGTTAACGTTATGAGTCTAAGTTGGGTATATAAAAATTTTGTTAATATTGTTAACGTTATGAGTCTAAGTTGGGTATATAAAAATTTTGTTAATATTGTTAACGTTATGAGTCTAAGTTGGGTATATAAAAATGTTTTGTTAATATTGTTAACGTTATGAGTCTAAGTTGGGTATATAAAAATGTTGTTAATATTGTTAACGTTATGAGTCTAAGTTGGGTATATAAAATTTTGTTAATATTGTTAACGTTATGAGTCTAAGTTGGGTATATAAAAATTTTGTTAATATTGTTAACGTTATGAGTCTAAGTTGGGTATATAAAAATTTTGTTAATATTGTTAACGTTATGAGTCTAAGTTGGGTATATAAAAATTTTGTTAATATTGTTAACGTTATGAGTCTAAGTTGGGTATATAAAAATTTTGTTAATATTGTTAACGTTATGAGTCTAAGTTGGGTATATAAAAATTTTGTTAATATTGTTAACGTTATGAGTCTAAGTTGGGTATATAAAAATTTTGTTAATATATAAAAATGTTTGTTAACGTTATGAGTCTAAGTTGGGTATATAAAAATTTTGTTAATATTGTTAACGTTATGAGTCTAAGTTGGGTATATAAAAATTTTGTTAATATTGTTAACGTTATGAGTCTAAGTTGGGTATATAAAAATTTTGTTAATATTGTTAACGTTATGAGTCTAAGTTGGGTATATAAAAATTTTGTTAATATTGTTAACGTTATGAGTCTAAGTTGGGTATATAAAAATGTTGTTAATATTGTTAACGTTATGAGTCTAAGTTGGGTATATAAAAATTTTGTTAATATTGTTAACGTTATGAGTCTAAGTTGGGTATATAAAAATTTTGTTAATATTGTTAACGTTATGAGTCTAAGTTGGGTATATAAAAATGTTGTTAATATTGTTAACGTTATGAGTCTAAGTTGGGTATATAAAAATTTTGTTAATATTGTTAACGTTATGAGTCTAAGTTGGGTATATAAAAATTTTGTTAATATTGTTAACGTTATGAGTCTAAGTTGGGTATATAAAAATTTTGTTAATATTGTTAACGTTATGAGTCTAAGTTGGGTATATAAAAATTTTGTTAATATTGTTAACGTTATGAGTCTAAGTTGGGTATATAAAAATTTTGTTAATATTGTTAACGTTATGAGTCTAAGTTGGGTATATAAAAATTTTGTTAATATTGTTAACGTTATGAGTCTATGTTGGGTATATAAAAATTTTGTTAATATTGTTAATGTTATGAGTCTAAGTTGGGTATATAAAATGTTGTTAATCTTGTTAACGTTATGAGTCTAAGTTGGGTATATAAAAGTTTTTTTAATATTGTTAACGTTATGAGTCTAAGTTGGGTATATAAAATTTTTTTAATATTGTTAACGTTATGAGTCTAAGTTGGGTATATAAAAATTTTGTTAATATTGTTAACGTTATGAGTCTAAGTTGGGTATATAAAAATTTTGTTAATATTGTTAACGTTATGAGTCTAAGTTCGGTATATAAAAATTTTGTTAATATTGTTAACGTTATGAGTCTAAGTTGGGTATATAAAATTTTGTTAATATTGTTAACGTTATGAGTCTAAGTTGGGTATATAAAAATTTTGTTAATATAAGTTGTATATACGTTATGAGTCTAAGTTGGGTATATAAAAATTTTGTTAATATTGTTAACGTTATGAGTCTAAGTTGGGTATATAAAATATTGTTAATATTGTTAACGTTATGAGTCTAAGTTGGGTATATAAAAATGTTGTTAATATTGTTAACGTTATGAGTCTAACTTAAGTATATAAAAATTTTGTTAATATTGTTAACGTTATGAGTCTAAGTTGGGTATATAAAAATGTTTGTTAATATTGTTAACGTTATGAGTCTAAGTTGGGTATATAAAATTTTGTTAATATTGTTAACGTTATGAGTCTAAGTTGGGTATATAAAAATTTTGTTAATATTGTTAACGTTATGAGTCTAAGTTGGGTATATAAAAATTTTTGTTAATATTGTTAACGTTATGAGTCTAAGTTGGGTATATAAAAATTTTGTTAATATTGTTAACGTTATGAGTCTAAGTTGGGTATATAAAAATTTTGTTAATATTGTTAACGTTATGAGTCTAAGTTGGGTATATAAAAATTTTTTAATATTGTTAACGTTATGAGTCTAAGTTGGGTATATAAAATTTTTTTAATATTGTTAACGTTATGAGTCTAAGTTGGGTATATAAAAATTTTGTTAATATTGTTAACGTTATGAGTCTAAGTTGGGTATATAAAAATTTTGTTAATATTGTTAACGTTATGAGTCTAAGTTGGGTATATAAAAATGTTGTTAATATTGTTAACGTTATGAGTCTAAGTTGGGTATATAAAAATTTTGTTAATATTGTTAACGTTATGAGTCTAAGTTGGGTATATAAAAATTTTGTTAATATTGTTAACGTTATGAGTCTAAGTTGGGTATATAAAAATTTTGTTAATATCGTTAACGTTATGAGTCTAAGTTCGGTATATAAAAAAATTTTAATATTGTTAACGTTATGAGTCTAAGTTGGGTATATAAAATTTTTTTAATATTGTTGGCGTTATGAGTCTAAGTTGGGTATATAAAAATTTGTTAATATTTTGTTAATATTGTTAACGTTATGAGTCTAAGTTGGGTATATAAAAATTTTGTTAATATTGTTAACGTTATGAGTCTAAGTTCGGTATATAAAAAAATTTTAATATTGTTAACGTTATGAGTCTAAGTTGGGTATATAAAATTTTTTTAATATTGTTAGCGTTATGAGTCTAAGTTGGGTATATAAAAATTTTGTTAATATTGTTAACGTTATGAGTCTAAGTTGGGTATATAAAAATTTTGTTAATATTGTTAACGTTATGAGTCTAAGTTGGGTATATAAAAATTTTGTTAATATTGTTAACGTTATGAGTCTAAGTTGGGTATATAAAAATTTGTTAATATTGTTAACGTTATGAGTCTAAGTTGGGTATATAAAAAATTTTGTTAATATTGTTAACGTTATGAGTCTAAGTTGGGTATATAAAAATTTTGTTAATATTGTTAACGTTATGAGTCTAAGTTGGGTATATAAAAATTTTGTTAATATTGTTAACGTTATGAGTCTAAGTTGGGTATATAAAATTTTGTTAATATTGTTAACGTTATGAGTCTAAGTTGGGTATATAAAAATGTTGTTAATATTGTTAACGTTATGAGTCTAAGTTGGGTATATAAAAATTTTGTTAATATTGTTAACGTTATGAGTCTAAGTTGGGTATATAAAATTTTGTTAATATTGTTAACGTTATGAGTCTAAGTTGGGTATATAAAAATTTTAACGTTATTAATATTGTTAACGTTATGAGTCTAAGTTGGGTATATAAAAATTTTGTTAATATTGTTAACGTTATGAGTCTAAGTTGGGTATATAAAAATTTTGTTAATATTGTTAACGTTATGAGTCTAAGTTGGGTATATAAAAATATTTGTTAATATTGTTAACGTTATGAGTCTAAGTTGGGTATATAAAAATTTTGTTAATATTGTTAACGTTATGAGTCTAAGTTGGGTATATAAAAATTTTGTTAATATTGTTAACGTTATGAGTCTAAGTTGGGTATATAAAATGTTGTTAATATTGTTAACGTTATGAGTCTAAGTTGGGTATATAAAATTTTGTTAATATTGTTAACGTTATGAGTCTAAGTTGGGTATATAAAAATTTGTTAATATTGTTAACGTTATGAGTCTAAGTTGGGTATATAAAAATTTGTTAATATTGTTAACGTTATGAGTCTAAGTTGGGTATATAAAATATTTGTTA